>NW_024092936.1:0-14184 GCF_014356525.2 Nilaparvata lugens | reverse complement strand
AAAATAAATTTTGAATTGAAACTTCAAACAGGTTTGAAGTAAGAAAGCCAGAATTAATCAGTCAAATTCATGTGCAAGAAAATAGTTGTAAGAATTTAAGTAATGAAGTAATGCCTAGTTATCAAGAAAGTCATATTAAAGCATCAAGTGTTAATATGGTACATACTCCAGAAATTCAGGTAGATGAGATATGAGTAAATATGAAACTGTTTGTCAAGAAGAACCATACATGATAGGTTGTATTTTTAATGAACTATTGGAGGAACAAGAGAAACTCCACCTACTGGATATGATTTAGCAGAAATAGAAGTACACAAATTTTCATAAGAAATATCAATGATTATGACACTGGCTCTGAGGTAAATGTAATTAATGAGAAACTTGTCGATGAAATGAAGAAAACAATCTCAAGTTGAACTTAGTACCAGCTCCTAATGTAAGTATAGTTGTAGCTACTGGTATGAGACATAAGAAGATAAATAACAGATTATGTTGAGGTATTTTTTGGTAAGTTAGAATTGCCAATAGTTTCTTTAGTTCAAGATTTAATGTAGATATTTTGGTGGGTGTGATTTCTTAAAGATGCTGGAGCAATTATGATTTTAATCAAAATATGATATCATTGAAAGATTGTTGTTTTCCATTTAAAAAAAGGATACCTTGAAGTACAATAGACTTTTTCATGTTAACATAGTAAGAGACCAAGAAACGTTTGATACTTTATGGAATCAGCAGATTGATAATTTAAGATTACAGCTAAGCGATGAATCTCCTGAATTGTAAACAAATTATTGAAGTATTTGAAAATAAAAAAGATATTTTCTCTGATAGTCCTGGATCTGCAAAAGACTATTTATGTCAACTTAAAATGAAAGATGATGTGAAATTAGATAAGAAGAGTATCCGATTCATATCAGTATAGAGATCAAGTCAAGAAAGAATTGAAGAAAATGTTAGATCAGAAAATCATTGAACCAGGTAGCTCTGAATATAAAGCCCTATGGTAGTAGTGAAAAGCCAAATAATGAAATTCGATTATGTTTAGATGGAAGAGAAATAAATAAGTACATAATAAGGGATTTTACAGAAAATGAACCATAGATAACTTGATCATTCGTTTCAATAAGTGCAACTACATTAGCAGTTTTGATCTCACTCAAGGTTTCAATCAGGTAAAATTAACTGAAGATAGTAAAAAGTAGTAGCTTTCATGTTTTTGGACAGACTTATCAATATACACATCTACCATTTGGATTGAATATTAGTGGTTCTGAATTTATCAAGTGCTTGTACAAAATGCTAGGTGAAGAGGTTTGTGAAGAATATTGCTTATATTGATGATCTTGCCATTTCTAGTATATCTCTTGAACAACATATCAGTCGAATTGAACTATTATTCAATAAGTTGAGGGAAAGTAATTTGAAGTTGAAACTGAATAAATCGAAATTTATTGCAGATAAGATAAAGTATTGGGTTATATTATAAGTAAAAATGGTATTGAAGCAGATGACTCTAAGCTAAATGCTATTCAGAAATTTCCCATTCCTCAAAATTTGAAACAATTGCAGTCATTCATAGGTCTCTGTAATTTTTACAGAAAGTTTCAGAAAAATTATTCATACTGACAAATCGTTTTAAGCATCTTCTATGCAAGAAAAATAAATAAATTCGGACTGAAAAAGATAATGATACCTTTCAAGAAATCAAAGATAGGTTCATCGACTGTGTGATCTTGAAACATCCTGATTATAACAAAAATTTCATTTGGCCACTGATGCCAGTGATGTAGGAATTGCAGCTGAGTTATTCAGGAAGGTGAAGATAAGGAACACTGTGTCATTGCATATGCTAGCAGAAGCTTACGAAATCTGAATTAAATTACACAATAGTGAGAAAGAATGTTTAGCTGTATATTTGGCTTGATGAAACTTCAAAATTATTTTGGTAATCAAAAAATAGTTGTCCGTACAGATCATAAAGCCTTGACCTTTTTAAAAAATGTAAGATAGGACATGGTCGTTTGGGAAGATGGATTCTTGCATTACAGAATTTTAATATTGAGTGGGAATTTGTAGCAGGAAAGGATAACATTGTGCCAGATATCATTCTAGAACTGATTATGAAGGTAATTAGAAAATCGAAATTCAAATGAATTCAAGGTATTAAATATCATTAAGAGTGATACAAAGTTATCGAGATAGTAAAGAAGATCAAAGAAATTCAAAAGATGATGTTTGGTTAAAAATGTAAGAGAAAGTTAGAGACAGGTAATTTGAATATCAACAATTTTTTAAAGTAAATGATGATCTTTTGTTCACTAGAAAATCTGGAAAGAATAGCTTTTGGAAAGTTTGTGTGCCTTCAGCACTGTATGAAGAATGATAGTTGAATTTCATGAAAGATTAGGTCATGTAGGTATATCAAAAACATGCAAATTTATTGAAGAAACTTTTACATAAAAGATTGTTACAGACTTGTTACCAAAACTAAAGATACTGTAAGTATTGTCAACTTGTAAAGACATCAAATGAAAAGAAATTATTAGAAATGCATACCATAATTCTGAGAAAAAAACATCACAAAGTGTTCATTGATGTTTATGGAGAATTACAGGTGGCAAGTCAAATGGATGTGCATTATTCATGATGGCTTTACTAAGTTTACAAAGTTGTATCCTATAGTTAAGGCTAACGCTCATAATTTAGTAAAAGTTGTTGAGAAATATGTAAATGATTTGGTAAATTTGAATATATAATCAGTGATAACGGTACTTGTTTTCAAAGCAGATTGTGGAAAGAATCTATGGAAAGATTAGGTATAAAATATTACTACATTTCAGTTTATCATCCCCAGGCAAAACTTAGTGAAAGACCTTGAAAGAGGTCAATCGCATATTGAGAACTTACGTTCCTGTAAATAAGCATAATATTTGGTACAAGTATATTGATAAGGTTGAATTTGTCATCAACAACAATTTTCATGAATCGACTGGTCACATACCCATGGAGCTTATGATGGATCATAAATTGGCACATCTTGTTTTAAGTATATCAAATATCCTGTAGAAAATAAGTTGAACTTGAAGAAGAAAGTATCAGAAACAAACGAATACTGTACAGAATAAAGAATAGAGGTGTCATCAGAAGATTCAAACAGAATATGCATAATAAACCCAAGTATAAATTCAAGGTTGATGTAATCTATTGTAATTCGAAATTACATTTGTCGAGCAAGCTGAAGAAGTTTCTGCAAGCTGTGTCCTAAATATCGTGGACCTTACATAATAAGAGATGATCTCAATAAAGGGTGTTTCAAACTGGAAGAGATAAGTACAGGTAAAATTGTGAGAGTCAATCAATATATGATGAAGAAATACCATCAGAAAGCACACAATGATTAGGAATCCTGTGTCATGCCGGGATTCAGAATAGCAAGGACCGTAATACTAGTATGGTAAGAGTCCATAATTGTATCTTTTTTCTTTCTGTAGCCTATTTTTCTTGGCCCTTAATCTTTTCAATTTCGATTCTCCTGTCTTTGTGTAATGTTCAGTAAAATTCTTCTATGATGCATATCTTAACCAATCTTGTCCATAGTCATTTAAATTTGTATTCTTCTGAAATAATATTAGAAGTTAAAATAGTAGCTTATTTTCCTAATCTTTAAATTGTTGATAAAACTTAACTTTTCCAAAATCTATCCATTTTAGTGTAAATAATTGTTTGCTTGCGGTATATTTTTTCATGTATTACATATTTTAATCATGTCTATTTTTTTTCAGGTATCATATTAGGTAATTAGGTTTTTCAGAGCAATTTTGTCCCATGTTCTCATCTTTCATTGCATATCGTGCCATAAGCCATATGTAATTAGGTTATAGTTTTCTTCTGGGCTTTTAACCCATTTTGCATTTTATTTTTCTTTGCTGTCCAATAATTTGGATTTTTGGTAGACAAGTAGGTGTGATTCTTTAGAGGTGTGGGCGTGAACCACATACGGCTGGACTCGCTTATCTGACCTACTTGTTTGCGATAAAAAACCTTAGACTGCAACATCAAATGTTTGTAAAAACTTTTGCATACTTTGTTTTTGTGGTCCGATACTAGAGTCTGCTATCACATTGCCTTACAGACATCTAGGACTCTCCACCCAGTCATAATAATAATAATATAATAATAATAATATAATAATAATAATAATAATAATAATAATAATAATAATAATATATTTATTACCATTTGGTTTACAAAAAACATTGGTCATCGTCACAAGTATACAAAATAATACAAAATAATTAACAATACAAAAGTCTACACAGCTAAAACACAATTACATCTAAAATTTACTTATTAAACAAGATTACAAACTAAGTATACACAGCCTAAACATACACAATAGTAACAGATTTACATAGACTGTGAAATTTTATAAAATTCAGGTACCTTGTAAAGTCCACTTCTTATTAGGCCTTTCCTAACTCTATCTTTATATTGGGTGGCATCTAGGTCTCTTACCAATGACGGAAGGGCATTATAAAATCTGAGAGATTGGGCCCTGAAACTTCTCAATGATGCGCTGGAAGAGCACCATTCGACACCTATATTACTTGCCCCTCTTGTATTGTATGTATGCCTATCAGAGTTGAGGCTAAATTTATCCAGGTTCTTTTTGACATAACACAGACACTCCAGGACATACATAGAAGGAAGAGTCAGAATTTTATTCTCAATAAACAATGGTCTACAATGACTACGTGGCTCTTCATTGTTTAATATTCTAATGGCTCTCTTCTGTAGCAGGAAAAGTTTACCAGCCAAAGGACTATTTCCCCACAAAATTATACCATAGGCTAGGTGACTGTGGATAATCGCAAAGTAAACTGTTTTCAAGACCTCTATTGTCACACTTCCAGCCAACCTTCTCAACATAAAAAGCCCTCTTAGTACTCTATTATATATATTTCCTATATGGGTATTCCATTTAAGATTAGATTGCAAAAAAACTCCGAGGAACTGGGTAGATTCAATGTTTGGGCTGTTGGCTAGACTGAAACTTATAGTAGTGGTTTTTTTATCATTAATATGTAACTTATTTTCCTTACTCCAACTGTCAATCAAAAGATTACATTGTTCCAAATTGGACTTTGCATCTGTCTGATTTCCATCGCTAATAATAACTGCCAGGTCATCTGCATATAAAAATATTCTTCTTCCATTGCCTTCCAAGTAAGTAGGTAAGTCATTAATATAAATTAAGAACAGTATTGGTCCCAGTATAGATCCCTGAGGTACCCCTCGTTCTACTGATAAGAAATCAGAACTCAGACCACAATGGTAAACTGACTGGAACCTCCCCTCTAGATATGTTTTGAAAAACTTCAATACTTTATGGTCAATATTGTAGGCAGAAAGTTTTGTTAATAGTATTTCATGCGAGACCGTATCAAAAGCACATGAATAATCGTACATTCTGGCAACATTGCTCTTCTTGTCCTCAATTCCGTTCATTACAAACTCCACAAACTCAGATATGGCAGATGTTGTGCTCAAATTACCTCTAAACCCAAATTGACTTGAACTAAAAAGTTTATTCTCTTCAAAATACTGTACAAGAGGTTCACTAACTAGGTATTCAAAAGCCTTACCAAAAATTGGAATGATGGTTATGGGTCGAAAGTTTCTGACGTCACCTTTAGAGCCTCCCTTATGTATTGGTAATACTTTACTATATTTTAGGAAATCTGGGTAGATGCAGTTATATATACATTCATTGAACAGGTAGGTGACAATTTCCGCTATGTAAGGGGCTGCAATCTTTATTATTAATGATTTTAAACCATATACATCATACGATTCGCTATTTTTCAACTTCATCAAGGTATTGTACACTTTGGTAACTGTGAATTCTGGGAACTTGAATTTTTCACTTATACATCTATTATGATTAAAAAGTGGCACATCATTTCTACTATTACACTCAGAGACATTATAATTTATATTGTGTCTATTTACAAAAAAATTATTGAACATATCAGGAGATATATCTCTTCCTGCCGGCTCTTTCTTATCTTTCCTATTCAAAGAGTTATTTATTATATCCCACATCGCCTTAGCCTTATTATTAGAACTACCTATAAAATTTTTGTTGTATTCAAGCTTAGTATTATGTATTGCAGCTCTATATTATTCTTATAATATTTGTATTCTGCATTATACCTCTCTATTCCAGTATCTCTATACGTTCTATACAATGTCAGACACTGAGTTCTAAGCTTCTTTAACTCTGCATTATACCATCTGTTTATTTGACCATTTAAGCGTCCCTTGCACTTTATTTTTCTACTTGGGAAGGCTACCTCAACCTGTTGCATGAAATGATGGAAAAAATACTCTACCTTTTCAGTGATTGTTTTGAAAGTATAAATTGGCAACCAATTGAAGTTATTCAATAAATGACAGAAATGTTGACAGTGGGAACTATTTATTACTCTAAGAAATCTATATGATGCAACAGGGCTTGGTACTTGACCATCATTGTTAATTTTCAGCACAACTGCATCATGATCAGACATGACTGTATGCAGAACCGATGAGATGCGATTCTCCTCTTGAATTGTTGTGAAAATGTTATCTATGCATGTTCCACTATTATCTCTTCCTGGCCTGGTAATTTCAAAGGTTACAGGGTGTAAGTTAAAGGCTTCAGTCAGAGCCAGTAAACTCCTTGTAATTCTATTGCTTTCTTTGATATTGATATTGAAGTCTCCTGACACTATCAATGACTTATTTCCACAATTTAGCGAACATAATACATCCTCAAACACAGAGAAGAACAATTCAAGATTAGTGTCAGGTCTGTATATGGACAAACATATTACATTAAGGATAGGAATCTCAATAGCTGATATTTCACAAACATGCTCTACAGACAATTCATTAATTTTATTTAATTTTATAGTATCAAGACAATTCTTAACTATAATCATTGTTCCTCCTCTAGTCATATTGGCTCTACAATAGTAACTTGCAATCTTATATCCAGGAATACCTATAGACTCAACCTCAGCTGTATTTACTAACCAATGCTCGCTTATACATATTATATCGAATGAACTCTCCTTTATCAAACATGTCAGTTCATCATAACTACTATTAAATCCTTGAGTGTTCCAACCAACAATAGAGATATACCTTTTACATGATTCAGTTTTTTTCTTATGTATGTTGTTCAAGTTTGCTCGTGAATTGTTATTGATAGGCCTGGAGATATGAGATAAAATGCTCAAATCTTCACACAATGATATTGAAGTTGAATTATCATTTTCTTTAGAACTACACCCATTATCTGATATCCGAAATTGATCATACTCAACATCGGATAGCTCTCCTAGTTTTTTAGAATTATCGGCTCCCTACAGCTAGCAACTGAATTATAATTCAGCTCATTTAAAATACACTTGACAATATATCTTTACCCCAATAATTCAGGTGCAGACCATGCTGTGTATGAAACTCGATTCCAAGCCCACTCAACTTGAAAACTGTAACATTTTTAAAATGCTTACTTATTTTATCAATCTCTTTATTTGTCCACGTAATAGCTTCATTCACACAAGACCATTTAGGAAGATCATATCTGTAGGGGACATCAAAGACAAAAACTCTTGTATGCCTCATCTCTTGAAGCCTACGACGCAGTGTTGATATGAATTCCTTGGCTTCATTCCTAGACACATCAATTGTCCCCGCTACGAATACAGCTACATCTCTTGGTCCAAGGTTAGAACAATCAGTTATAGATTCTTTGGTTACATCCTGAAATCTAGCACCAGGCTTTAGAATACTTTTAATGTCTGAATTATTACTTTTATTAATTAGTTTATTAACAACATTTCTGCCCTGACTATCCATGTACAGCCTGATTTTTGTTTTGGGTGCTGATATTTTTGTTGCGGGTGTTGTGGAAGAAAGAGGTTGTTTATTGGGTTGACTAGGCTTTGAATTTATCCGACTCCTCCTCTTCTTAGTAGGCTCACTACTCAAAGTCTGTGAAAAATTGTTTCTAGTTGCTAGGCGGGTTTTGTTTGTTACACTAATTTTGGAAGGCACTGAGGCATTTACTGATATTATTGGGAGTGCATATTATAGCTATTTTGAGGTTTCAAGTAATTACATATTATCTTCAGGACATGCCATCTATACATATTAGTGTCAAAATTATCAAACTTAATAATCTTATCAAGGCAGCTATTCATATCTTCAGATCTAGATTTTACATAGCTTTCGAGGTGGAAGAGAACAAAAATTCCACAGTCATATGAATTTGTCTGCTGCAAGCAAGTCACATGAGTCACCTTTTTTGTATCAAAAATGGGATTCAGTCTTTCCACTAGAGCATCCAGTGTTCGCTTATTAAAATTCGATAGCGAGTCAAAATTATAGAAGGATTTGTCAACGTAATCATAAATAACCAGGCTCCAATGTGTGCCGTTCCACCTCGAATTTGAATCAACAGAACAATAATTGTCATTAAGTATGAAAGCAACATTCTTGTTGACGTACAGACCTGAATTGAAAAAAGAGTGAGCATAGTCACCATCGTTAATTAGGAGTGCAACCACAACCGGGTCCACCACAACTAGGTCATTATAGCTAGAGAACAATGACTCAGTATAAACACTTATATCGTCATCACTTAGCCATTCCTTACTGATAAATGAAGACAACCGTTTTGTCATTGTGCCGTCCTGGGCTTTGGCGGTGTGGGTATCAGCATCAGTTTGAGTCTCTGCATCCTTGGCACTTGCAGCATCAATACGCTGCAACCGTTGGAGATCCAGCTCAATGGACCGATTCAGGGCGGCATTCCGCTGCACCTCCATCTCCCGAAGTCGACTTTTTAACTGTTCATTTTCTTCCTCCAGAAGCAGCAACTTTTCATCCAAGAATTCATGAGCAGGGCTTTCAGAGGTGGACGATTGATCTAATACACTTCCTGTTCAGTAGCATCACTAACATGAGAACTATTTGGAGAAGGCAGAGGTGGCGAAGCATGATCTGGGTCTGTATTATGATGTTTGTGCGCACCACATACCTCCACAGTTCCATCACAAGAAATTTTTGTTTTAATAGAAGCCGAACACTCCTTATAAAGGCATCTCCATGTGATAGTATTGGTAGCAATTGAGCGAAAAGAACAACGGTACTTTTGGCTTTTGTAAATAATTCCCGGTTTGCCCTTTGTAGTTTTGAATTTAATAATGTCATCTGCCATTTTCTTTGATAGTCTCTTGCAGTAGAAGTCCAACCAGTAAGCAAAGATCAAAATTATAAAGAGTTACCTGTTTTGAAAATGATTGATGTCTAGTACAGTATTTCCATTACTAGGGTAAAAGGAAAATATAAGGGAAGAGAATGTGCTAAGAGAGCGGTCAAAGCAGGAAATAAGGAAGCTCCTGAAAAGAAAAGGAATATAGGAAGAGGAAGAGAGAATCAAATTAAGACAGGTGTAACGTAGATTTTCAATACCGCCGTTAAGACGAATAGGAGCCGCAAGTAGCTTTCAAAAACTGCCGCCGAAATAGCAGACTTGCGCAGTTTGCAATGATAGGTTAACGGTAACGGTACTGCCTGGCTCACAGTAAAGCGTCAGCCGTTGCCATAGTGATGAGACGCGGTAGATCAGCTGATCGCGAGTGAAGCTCTGACAGCTCTATAGAGATAGATAATCAGTTCGAGTCGGCTTCAACCGGCGTTATCATACTCGACTGAAATCCACCCTAAAAGGCCTCAATCTCACGATTTATCACACGTAAACAAACAACAAGCAAAAACCAACCACAAAATGGAGTCAAAAATTCGTTGTACGGGTCACTTTCAGAAGTAAACGCTTCACCCAGCCCACGCTTGAAAATATTGGATTCACGAAACAGGCACTTCACAACCTAATAATTACAATCACTGTACTCTATAGGATAACTTTTCCACTAATAGCACGTAAACGAGAGAAATTACAGAGCACCAAATACTTTAAACCAACAAGGTAGCCCAGTGCTACCAACGTAAATTAGAGTCATACTGGAATTTCAAATTCCATAGTAGTATATTTTATAAAATATACTTCTCATGAAAGTTCAGTACTGACAGTAGGATAGGCTCTAATGAATCTTTCTTCTTTGTATTGTTTAGGAAATTTATTACCCATTTTTCTTTTTCTCTTGTTTGTATTTTTAGGGAACTTATTTCCAATTATCCATCTTGATCATCTTTGTATTGTAATTTGAAATGTTTGTACTTATTAACAGTCTTTAAATTTTAAATTATTTTAAAAAATAATGGTTCAATTTCGAACATGTGAAATCTATTCTCATGTAAATTCTTTTGTTTATAAAAATAAACTTCAAAATTTGAAAGTATTAATGAATTCTGTAGCCATATATATGTGATGTATTAATGAAAGTTAACTGAATAATAATGTTTTCATTGAATAAAAACGTTTTGTTATATTATTAATTGAAATAAGGTTTGTGTGATTGATATCTTTTTCAAAATTTTAAAATGTTCTATAAATTTTGATATGATTGATTATCGTTTGAGAAATGGATGCTGGAGTAATGTAGAATTTTAGTGGGGTTTGTTGATTAGAATTTTGCTGGTATGTGATTGTTTTTTGAGATGGAAACCCATTATTGCTAAAGAAGGAAAACAGAGTTATGACTTAGAGAGGCAGTAATGAGATAATATTTTTTGTGTTGATTACTTATGTTGATTGCCATAGATGCAAAATAATGATTAATAATGTTGATTGCCATAGATGCAAAATGATGAGTAATTATGAATATTGATTGCCTTTGAAGCAAAATATTATTGATGTTTTGAATGATTTCTTGTTTAATGATTGATAGTAAAGTTTTGTCATGAAATGTAGTTTGTGTTTAGAACATTGAAAAGTGTTAAGAACATTTGGGTGATTTTCGAACTAGTGTGACATAACTACGCCAATATCTACGCTGATGCCTACACTAATAACTACGCCAATATCTACACCAATATCACACATAACTACGCCCAAAATCTACGCCTATGCCTGTGCTGATGCCAAATCTGCGCCAATGCTGATGCCAACGCCAATATCTACGCCGATGCCAATGCCTGCGCCAATGCTGATGCCAAATCTGCGCCAATGCTGATGCCAACGCCAATAACTATGCCAATGTCAACACCAATATCTACACTAATAACTACGCCAATATCTACACCAATAACTAAGCCAATATCTACACCAATAACTGCGCCAATGCTGATGCCAATGCCAAAATCTACGCCGATGCCTGCGCCGATGCCAATGCCTGCGCCAATGCTGATGCCAATGCCAAAATCTACGCCGATGCCTGCGCCAATGCCAATATCAACGCCGATGCCAATGCCGACACCAAAGCATACGCCAATAGCAATGCCAACGCTTATTGCTGACTTTGTATCTCAAACTTCAACACTACTACATTACCTGGAGGTAATTGCCATCCATGTTCAATTTGCAACTTTGAATTCAAAATAACAGTCACAGTATCATGAAAGAATGATTCAAAAAAAAATCCTCTCCTAAATTATTCCTGTATGCAGAACTCTAAACCTTGAACACTGAAAGTATAAAAAACCAAACCTTACCTAAATTAATCCTCACCTAAATTAATCCTGTATGGAACGTCATCTCTTTTCCAAAAAACGAATTACATTGTCATTTCAAGCCTGAAAGTACATTGTATAATTACAAATATGATACAAAATTACGTGACTCTGTATCGAATTTGGAATGCAGCCGTCTACTACAAGCATGAAGCAATGCTAACTGAGATGTCACCTGTATCGAGTTTGGTATGCAGCCGTATACTACAAGCATGAGGCAATGCTAACTGAGATGTCACCTGTATCGAGTTTGGTATGCAGCCGTCTACTACAAGCATGAGGCAATGCTAACTAAGATGTCACCTGTATCGAGTTGATATGCATCAGTCGACTACAAGTATCAGCCCAACACTACGTGCATCCAGATCAGCCCAACACTATGTGCATCCAGATCAGCCCAACACTAACGTCATCACATTGGAGTCACACTTAACTGAAAATCTACTGAGTGCCTTAACGGACTGTTTCCAAATGTGCATTGATAAAATCAACCGCGTCAATAGTGAAAGAAATGAACATTTTTGATTTATTGAAATTTTATGTGAAAATTAAATGTAACAATTCATCAATTCATTAAAAAAAAAAAAAAAAAAAAATAATAAATAATAATAATAATACTTTTTCATTCAACATATAATTTCTTTTGCAATAAAAATGAATTTTCTATCTATAAATTTATTTGCAATTTCAAAAAAAAAAACTATTCTTTAATATTAAACTTTCTGTTGAAATATTTTCCTTTAAATTATAAAGCTAAATCAAAAGTAATTTTGATATTCTATACTTTGAATATTGTTTGGAAACATATAACAAATGCTATGATGAATTTTTTTATAATAATTTTCAATTATAGTGGCATGTAATATTTTTATAGGAAAAATGTTACTGTTCTCAATTTACAATTCAAAATTTTCATTAGGTCAATGTAAATTTTTTTTCTTTAAATTTTCAAACAGTAAAATTTTTTTATGCAAGAGGGGGGTATTTGTAATATTACATTTTTTCTCACATTGGAATCGAATCTTCAATTCGAGATTTATGAAACTTATAGTAAATATCAGAGTCATCGATAGACGGACAAACTTTTTGACTGAGAATTTTTATCGTAAATGATTGTTGCATGTTCCATGGTGTCACCGAGGCTGGGTTAACAAAATTAATAGATAAATGGTTTATTAAATAGAGAATATATATAAAAATTTAAAATAACAGTTTCAAAATAAAGTTTTATTGAGAAAAATATAAAATGTGAATTCTAAACTTGTAATTTATAATTTTTTGGGTGATGTCTGTAACGTTGGAGGTGTCTCTGTTCTGACTTGTTTTTGGCCTGTTCTTTCTCTCTGAAACTAAGGGCTGGCTATGTGTGTGTTGTAAATTTTTGCTCTGAACATTTTCCATTTAAGTGAATTTATTAATGTTTTAAATTGAGTTTTAAACAGGTTATAGTGTTCTATTTGTCCATATAATTGTTTTGTGTGTACACAAGCCAATAGCCACTGTTTTTTCAACTGTAAACTAGATAAGTATTTTAGTTCGTAGTAACTCTAGAACTTGGCTTATAAGATATAATTCTTTGTCTATTTGTATAAATTTTTCAAAAATTCATCTGAAGATTATAAGTTCATTTGCTCTTGAAAACTGGATTTCTCATTCATAGGCGATAGATCCATTCATAGTTTATCAAGATCTATACATTGGAGCCAACAACTATCTTAGGTTAATAGGTGTTAAATGCTATCCAGCCGATTAAGGAAAAATTGGTAGCACGGCAACCTTTACATAAAGGTGCGATAGATCTGAACTCAACAATTATAGGCCTATAGCATTAGTCAGTAATATTTCAAAGATCCTTGAAAAACTTGTAAAAAAACGATTAGTTAATAATCTTGAATCAAAAAACATGTTGTCACCCAATCAATATGGCTTTCGACAAAACAGATGTACAGATGATGCTATATTTGAGTTGACAAGGTCCTTAATTAACGATGTGGATAATGGTGAGAAATGCCTTGCAGTATTTCTGGATCTAGCAAAGGCGTTTGATACAGTCTCATGGCATCTTATTGAAAGCTTCAGGCTTTGGGTGTAAGAGGTGTTGTCTCAGAATGGTTCAGTCTTATCTGGAAAATCGTAGGCAGAGAGTCAGGATTGGGAGAAACCTAAGTGCAGGAGATGGCCTTCCAGTTAGCTTTGGAATACCACAAGGAACCGTCTTGGACCAATACTCTACCTCATCTTTGCCAACGAGCTGTGCTCTATGGATGTCGGTGGCAAGATTATCGCCTTCGCCGAGACACAGCAGTATTATTCCGGGGAACCAGCTGGGATGACGTCTTCAGGTCAGCTGAACTTGGAATGGGAAAAGTTACCTGGCTTCTTTCAATAACATTCTGAAGATTAATGCCTCAAAAACAAAATTATTGCTTTCTCGCTAACAGACTCCAAGAAGCCTTCTAAGCAGACAATCAAACTAAATCTTGCAAATGGATAGTATGA
>NW_024092935.1:0-14343 GCF_014356525.2 Nilaparvata lugens | reverse complement strand
GACAAAAAAAAAGAAATTATTTGTCTACCAAGGGAAGAGAAAATTTGTGTAATTACAGTCAATGGTATGTCAAGCTATAATGGTCATACATTTCCTAGAATAGAATCACTTAAGTTTCTGTCAGATGTATGGAAAAACTTGGAAGACACTCCTTTCACACAAAAAGAAGTGGAGCAGTATAATAACATCACAATGCTGGAAATTAAAGGGAAAGTAAAAGTAGGTCAGTGCAAAAGATTAGAGAATCTACAAGAAGGAACAGAATTAGTCATTATTGCAATAAAAGAAGTGTACAATAGAAACAATACTCGGTATATTTACAGTTTGAAAATCTGGAAGAATTGTATGTGTCAAACTATTGGTTGGACGAGGAATTTGAGAGCTCTAACATTGATTTGAATTATAAAATTAGAATTAAGCTAGATGTTCTAAAGCATAACCCCAGTAGACATAAGGAAAGAGTTGTATTTTGTATTTAATTTAAGCTATTGTAAATAGTGGAAAATGTGAGCAGAGAAGGTTGTAATCCAATGTGACATCATCCAGGATAAGAGCAGTGATGGGTGGAACCAAGGTCACATGATAGGGGGAGGAGGAGTGGGGGTCACTGAAATTGCATCGCCGAAAGCATAGCAAGGTGATTTCTTACCTATATGATAATATTAGTTTGCTAAATTTGTATGAGAAGAAAACTGACAACAAACAGAAAACTACTGTTGGATTAGAAGAATGTATTTCAAGTCAGTTGCTAGTTGAGTAAATGGAAAAATAAACTTACATTGGTTTCGCTGTTGATTGGCACTGCCATAGGCGAGGATTGATCTGCTGACATCGTCGTAGTGTTGTTGGAGTTTCAAACTGATACTAACAGAAGGACGCAGTTTTTCGTCATATATATTATCAACTTGATGAATATAGATGGTAAGAAGTTCAAAGAAAGTATATCTGTTTTGTGCATATGTTGTATGCGAAATTTAGTACAGATGTGCGGAACACTGATAAGGAAACGTTTGCAAATTTCTTAAGGAACGGTCAAAATGTGTGCACCTTGCATGTCTCTGTAACAGACTTAACATCTGCTAGCTGAGTGAAAGATATTAATTTTCATTGTGCAGTGCACATGCATACTTATATAATTATTGCAACCCCCACATGTTCTGCGTGATAAAAAACTGACAGTTGATGGTACCGAGCGGCTCAAAATTATAAAAGCATCGAGCAACATGATATTGCTTGCATTTGATTATAGTGTGATGTTTCATGCACAGTGCAAATGGACAAGCAACAATCCGATAAAACAGCAGCTGCAACAAGCGAAGAAGCAGCAACACCAACAAACAACACGTAAGTATAATGAACTATTTTTTTAATTAATTTACAAACTGTAAAAAAGTAGCAACAAGTTTTGCGAGTGTTTTCATTGTCACGTTTTCATCGGCAATAATGATTGAAAAACAAATATGATTAAATTTTACTCTAACAATCAAACTGAAAAGCGGCAGTAAACAATTTGACTACTTTAATTTCTATTTTGAAAACAAATGTCTTGCTCTAACAACTGCAAACAATATGTATAATGGCGGCTGAGGAGGAGGAGGTAATAATTGTGCTTGAAGTAAACTGGAAAATATACTATCTGATTATGATCATTCGTGCGTTTGCAAATAAATGTAAATTTTGAAAACAATTGTCTTGCTCTAACAACTGCAAACAAATATGTATAATGGCGGCTGAGGAGGAGGAGGAGGTAATAATTGTGCTTGAAGTAAACTGGAAAATATACTATCTGATTTATGATCATTGTGCGTTTGCAAATAAATGTATACACACACACACACACACACAACCACACACACACACAGTCATTTTATTCTATACAATTATTTCATTCTATATGTTTGTTTTTTCAGCCTGGTTGAGACGATAGCGGTCGACAAGGAGGTGGAGGTGGAAATGGCGGATGAGGAATGGTGTGTGGTTGACAGCAGCGAATCGCCGCCGGCAAAACGTGTGCACTTTTCCACAGCGTGCGATACGCCAAAACGTGGCGGAAAAGGTCAGGGCCACGGCATTTATTTTGCCGATCAACGACGCGTCATCGCTCAGGGCAGAGGCCGCCAATTGATGTGAGTGGTGTGAGCGCGTAGTCATCATTGCAACAGTCCAGTCGCAATAGTGGACAGCAAGCTGAAGCATCATCATCATCATTGATTCTGCTAGACGTGACAAACTCATCACAACTGAGGATCGTGAACGCTACTGCTACTAACATCGACAACGAAGTTGAAAACATTGACCGCAGCAACCTCTTCAAAGCGGTAAGACGGCAAAACCTATTATTACTACTACTACTACTACTAGCAAAATCGAAAAACTATGGATTATACTATTGAACGAAGTACTAGCATAATTCGAGTGCAGTTCGCTACAGATTTGTTTTTAGAAAAATATTCATGATGTTGTTCAAACATTATTGCAAATTTTAAAGCCGAAAGTAATTGAATTAATTGTTGAAGAAGTGATAATTTTGACAAAAATATTAAATGGTATTTTGTTACAACTGTTCAATTGAAAAAAGTAAATGTTGATAGCAGCGATCAATCACAACAAGAAGAAATCGTTGAAACAATGACAAACGCATCGTTTTACAGTTATACGTCATTGTTAATTAATCTTGATGAACAATTAGATATTTTGCAAGACCAATTTATTAGTGGTGTAGAGAAAATGAATCAACGCTTGATAAATTTATTAGATACGGTAGTGGTTGGACTGTAGTTAGAATCATTTCATTTGATTTGAATATTACTCGTTACAATCCTTTAGCTGGCGGAAATAGTACACATTGAAACACCTGATTTTATAGAAGCAAAAAGAGCCGTTATAAATGTAAAAAACACAAATGATAGTAAATGTTTTGTATGGAGTGTACTTAGCTATTTTCATTACAGATGTAGAAATATGAATGTTGACTATCTGATGCAATTTGAAAATAATCTAAATTTGACCGGTATTAAGTTTCCTACTACAGTGCATGACATTAAAAAATTTGAAGTGCAAAATTTAAACATTTCTATAACAGTGATTGCTTATGATGCTGCTAAAAAAAAGTTTTTCCCATACCGTTGTTCAATTTATAGACAACGCGAACATAAAATCAATCTTCTACTATTGTCAAATGATACAACGCCGAAAAAAATGGCATTATGTTCTGATAAACATGCGTCAAGGGTATAACGGATTGTCACGGCTACTGAGTCATCACTTGTCTTTGCATAATGGTCAAGTGTTCATTTGTCCATATTGTTTTAACAAATTACAACTAACCGGCAAGCAAATTGTGATGGAAAAACCAATCTAGAAAAACATATGGATTTGTGTTCAACATTTGCAATACAAAGAACAGTACTACCTAAACAGGGTGAAATGTTAAAGTTTAAAAATTTTTCGTACACACTAAAAAATAAGTACATTGCATTTGCCGATTTTGAAAGTTTTATTGTACCAACAAATAACGGTGAGGTCGATGACGATGATGAAAATGTTTATGATTTGCTCGGAACTGATATAGGAAATAGCTTCACAAGGAAAACACAAAAACATGTTGCTTGCGGCTATGCGTTATTATTTTAGACGAATCAGGTGAAATATTCTACGGCCCATGCGTTTATAGAGCTACAAGTGTTGGCGAGAAAATTATTGAGCAATTCTTGATGAGATCATTGCCCTAGGTAGAAACTGTTCCTTTGATATGCAACAAGAAGTGCCCATGATTGAATTAAATGAAGAACAATTATTAGCTTTTAACAATAGTACAGTATGTTTTTTGTGCAACGATGAATTTAAAGCCAACGAAATTCGTATTAGGCACCATTCTCATACAACAGGAAATTTTCTCGGTGCAACGCACAAGTCATGTAATTTAAATGCAAAAGCACCAAAACTATTAAACTGTTTTTTTCATAATTTTCGCGGATATGATAGTCATTTCATGTTAAGGCATTAGCAGGACGAAAGGAAAAAATTGATTGTATTGCAAACTCATCGGAAAAATTCCTCACAATTACAATAGATCGAGTACGTTTCCTTAACAGTTATCAATTCTTAAGCTCAAGTCTACAGTCACTTGTTGCCAATCTTGCAAGTGATACAGAAAACATTGATACTAATTTCAAAGTAATGTGTAAAATATTCAACGTTAAAAATCATCAAAAACTTTTACTACGTAAAGGCATGTACCCGTATCAGTACATAACAGATGCTGAAAAATTTGAAGAACAGCAATTGCCAGCAATGACTCATTTTACAGTACACTTAGTAATACAGCATTGCAAGTAGACGATTACGAGCATGCACAGAAAGTTTGGCGCGAATTTAACATAAACTCATTGGGTGAATATCATGATCTTTATTTTTTGTCAGATTGCTTACTGCTGGCAGATATTTTTCAAAATTTTAGGACTGTATTTTTTGCAATTTACAAACTGGATGTATCACACTTGTATCGTTACCACATTTTTCGTTGAATGCAATGTTATATTTGACTAAAGTACGTTTAGAATTAATTAGCAATGCTGATATGAACTTGCTCATAGAATCTGGTTTACACGGTGGTCTGTCAGTTATTCCCCACCGTCATGCAGTCGCAAACAATAAATATATGGGCGCAAATTATAACCCAGCTATTGAAAATAGTTTTTGCTCTATCTTGATTGTACAAGCTTATACGCACATACAATGATTGCCTACAAGCTACCTGAATCAAATTTCAGATTTTTATCACAAGATGAAATTACAGCTTTAGGTGATTTTACAAGCATTCACGATGAAGCCGAGACTGGCTATATAATTGAAGCAGACCTGTCCTATCCAGTTAATTACACGAATTACATAACAGCTTCCCCCTGGCACCATTAAAAGATCAGCCGCCTTACAACCTGTTCTCTTCATATCAAACAGACAACACTGTTGCTCTGCGCAGAGAAGCGCCACGCGCCGCCCGTCTCCCGACACAGCGCGGCCGCGTCATCACGTCTTTTAGCCACCCTTTATAATCGTAAACATATGTACTCCTATAGAAATTTGAAACTTTATTTAAGCTTGGGCATGAAATTGACTGCTGTACATAGAGTAATTGCTTTTCATCAGTTGTACTGGCTTAAACCGTTTATTGATTTGAATGCACAACTGAGAAAGGAAGCAAAAAATTCATTTGAACGTACCCTCTTTAAATTTCTTTCAAATAGTCTGTTCGGAAAGTTGATGGAGAATAATAGAAAAGAATAGATTTTAAGCTAATTACTTGTCAGAAAAAATTGGAAAGTTTGATTGCAAAACCAAGCTGTAAACGATGGATTGTGTTTGACAAAGACATTGTCGCTGTACAAATGTGTAAAACAGAAATAAAATTAGATCGACCAATTTATGCTGGTTTTTCAATTCTTGATTTGAGTAAATTTACAATGTTCAATTCCACTACAACATTTTCTTGAAAATGTTCGATCCAAGCTGTGTTAAATATTATGCATGAGCGATACAGACTCGTTGCTATATCATATCAAATCGGACGATATCTATGCAGTTATCAAACAAAATCTTCAACATTTTGACACAAGTGCTTATCCTGTCACACATTGTTGTTATAGTCAATTGAACCATGGTGTGCCTGGCACATTTAAAGATGAATTAAAATCTGGCATTATTACCGCTTTTTGCGGTCTTCGTGCAAAACTTTACAGTTTTGAATATGTACTAAGCAGTAGTGCTAGTAGCAGCAGCAGTAGTATATAATAGTAGTAGTAGTAGTATTAAGGATAGTTCTTATGAAAAATTTAGTAAGCACGCAGCTAAAGGCGTAGCAAGAACAATTATAAACAATAAACTAAGATATGATATGTACATGAAATGCCTGACAGATAGATTAGTTCAACGTGAATGCTTTTCACAATTACGCAGTTATTCACATGATATTTATCAAATATCGTGTGCCAAAGTTGCATTATCACCATTTGACACAAAAAGATACATTGAATCAAACGGTATAGATACGAAAGCGTGGGGTCATTATTTATAGAAGAGAAGAAGAGAAGATATTGATAGCAGCAGCAGCAGCACGGCTAGCGGGACTGGTGTTATGCCAGATTGATCGCAGCAGTGAGTGAAAGAGAGAGGGAGGAGCAAGAAGCTATTAGTGAAACCAGTTGAACAAGCACCGCTCCGACACAGCTCAGTGTCGAACACGAAGAAGAAGAAGGCGGCAGAAACAACATCCGTCTAAAGAAGAAGAAGAAGAAGAAGACGAAGAAGATCGCTGTTGAAGACAACAGAGCAGTGCTGCAGGTTGACTGAACTCTAGCAAAAAAAAACAATCACGACACACTCACATTCGTGTAGGGGAGAACGAAACCGCAATATGTCAGATTTGCAACAGAAAATTGCTCAGGAATTACACCGTCCAGCGCGAAGAAAATTCAACAGACGTAATATATAAAAAGGAATAAAAGACCTCATTCAAATTGATTTAATTGAATTGCCAGAATTTGCTAGAGCAAACAACGGCTATCGTTATGTTTTGATTGTAATTAATTGTTTTTCACGTTATGCTTTTGCTGAACCATTAAAAATAAAACAGGAAAAGAAGTTGAACGAAAATTAGCGCGAATATTAGTGTTAAATAGGGTATAAAAATGTGCAAAGCGATTTAGGTCGTGAATTTACAATAAGGATGTTAAACAACTATTCGATAGGTTGAACATTAATCATTACAGTGTATTTTCTGAAATTAAGGCAGCTTTTGTTGAAAGATTGAACCGAACACTGAAATCACGTTTGTATGAACAACTAACTGCTAGCGGTACGCAAAAATGGTTAAACATTTTGCCGGACATTGTTTATCAATATATAACACTATTCATTCAGCGATTGGCATGACACCGGCCGTGTTAGACGACGTCATGAAAGCATTTGATCATGTTACAGTTGAAAAAGACAAAACAATCGCCGCCGCGTACAGTTTATCGACCAAAGTTTGCATTAGGCGACGTAGTGCGGATAAGTAAGTTTCGTCAGGTTTTTGATAAAAGTTTTAGATTAAATTGGTCGCCAGAACTGTTTATAATTCACGGTGTTTTTCCCACACAACCGCCAACCTATGTTATTCGCGATCTTAACAATGAAATCATACAAGGCAGATTTTATAGTGAACAATTGATGAAAACAAACTTAACACCGTCCGAACAAAATACATATTTAGTTGAACGAATATACGAAAATCAAACAATAAATATCTTGTTAATGGTTAGGCTTTGATAAAACTAGCTGGATAGATAAAGTGATATTATTACTCCGTCTGTAAAACAGAAGAAACTGCGTGCAACGCGCAAAAATCATTAATTTATTTGCATATTGTTTCAGATATGATATAAACTAATAAATATAATATCGAGTGACCTGGCTGGCTCAGGTCTGGTGTCAAGAGTTTTCAGGTCGCGCTGATCAATTCAGGGCCTCTGACATGACCTAACGACTGCTTTTAGGCAGCCGACCGACGTTAACGTGTCCATCCGAAACGGGTGGCCCGAGATAAAATCTTGCCCGGGCCGGGATTTGAACCCGGGCCTTGAATCATAAAGCCAGCATTGATCCACTCGACTACTCCTATAAACATAATGTCAATGGCAATGGATGCGCCACTGTTGTTCTATTTGCTGAATGGTAACGATGCGTGTAGTGTTATTAAAAGAATAATTGATCTTTTGTGTACGCTTAAGCGATGTGTGTAAAACGTTTGATATTGAAAATGCTTTCTAGTTAGCTTATGTAAAGAAACATTTTTCATGATTGTTGTTGTTGTGATGATGATGATGATATGATAGTAGTTTCATTTAAGTATATGTTCATATAAAAATTGAAAGATGCAATTCAAAATGCAAGCAGCGTATTTGATGTAGTAGATACTTGTATCTGTGCTCAATTTTCTATGCAACTAAACATACTTTACTCGCAAATTAAATCAATAGACTTTAATGTAGCTGATGTTGATGAAGATGATGATAAAGAAGAGAAAAGATATTAATTTATATTTTAGATTATTGCATGTCAATGGCTATCTTAATTAATGCGTGTGACGCTGGTGCTAACAGCTATACTGTATTATGTGAAAGGGAAAGACACACGCTTTGTAATAATTACAATTTTTTATAATATTAGCAAAAAACACTGTCAACTTTGTCTATGTATTATCACTGTCTCAGATTCGTCGCCACTTACCTTACTGCAGCTGTCAACTTTGTATGTATATTTTCACCGTTTATGTATGCAGCTGTCAACTTTGTATGTATTTTCAACTTTTTATGTATTGTCAACTTTGTAAGATATTGTCAGCACACTTGTTTTAGCTGCTGCTGCTAATTTGAATGTATCTAGTATTTTTAATAAACTGTGAACATTGTATGTGCGTGTTTTCTCCATTCATAAACCGCTTGTAGTATACACACACACACACACACACACACACATACACCATCGGATGGCGATGTTAACAGCATAGTTGAACTGTAGACACGCATGTGTAAACAGCAAGCGCGCGCGCAGCAGCAATGATTAGTTTGTTTGTTATGACGTCATCAAAAGAGTCAATAGCAATAGTTAACTTTGATAATCTAATTGTAGATACACAAGTGGGCAAAAATTGTCTAGATAGAAAAAAGCATGGTGAGTTTTTGCCAAGTTCAGCTAGAATTCTAATTTGCGGTGCATCAAATTGTGGAAAGACAATGTACTGCTGAATTTAATATTCAATAAAAATGGATTAAAATTCAAAACCCTATACTGTTCAGTAAGTCTTTGTATCAGGGAAAATATAAATTATTGGATGTTGTTTTTTCAAAACTCAAGTGTGTAAACTACTATAAATCTGACAATATTGAATGTATACCGCAACCGAATGATATCGACACTCATTCACTGATAATATTTGACGATTTGAATGTTACACGTGTGCCACAAATACGTAATTTTTTCACAATGGGCAGACACAAAAGCATAGATTGTGTGTACTTAATTCAAAGCTATGGCGCAATTTCAAAACATCATATCAGAGACAACGCAAATATGCTGATTATTTTTAAAATGGATATGCACAATTTAAAATTAATATTTAGAGATTTTGTTGGAACTGATATGACATTTGTTGCATTCAGAAATCTATGTTCACATGTATGGCAAAAGTGGAAATCATAGTTTTATTTCAATTTTCACTGAGTGTAAACCAGATGCTGGTAAATATCGTATTGTCTTGATAAGTATATTGATCCAAGTGGTATAGCAGCAGCACCAATTGACATGTGTCAATTCTCATCATTGTTGTTGAGCCAGTGTAGGTGAAAGAACTAATTATCGTTCTACTACTAGCAATATGCGTAAAACTAAATTGAAAGAATTAAAAGACAATCTACTTGCACAAAATAAACTTAACTTCATTAACAGGCAAGATTATAATTTGAAAGTAGTTGATCTAGAATCAACATTCAATATTATGTTTGCTGAGGTGCAAAAGAACTTGATGAAAAAATTAGCTTCTCACCAAAAGCTAAAAGATGACATTATGCAGATGATTATGAAAGGTGAAGATTTTCAGAAATATTTAAATGAACAGTTGTTCAACTTTTCATACTATTTGATTGCACAATATGTAAAAAAGAGGTACATCTTTGACATGAGTGAAGCTGTACAACATAATTTGAATTCTGATCAGGTGCAAGAGTTGTTTTTGAAAAGAATGTTCAGTGATAGGCGACCAAGTGATGCAGGAAAAAAAAGAAAAACATATGACTGGGAAATAGATTAGTATGTAGTTTGAGAGTTTAGATATCTGTGATTTTAAAGATTTTAATGTGGGGATATTTTTAATATGCTAATTGGCACCACTTGAAGCAGGTGTGACTGGGGCAGATGTTTTTGACAGAACACCTGCTACAACAAAGATGGCCGGCACTTCCTGGGTAGGGGAACCTATTGGTTGGGGGCGGGGACTTTGGTGGGGGATGACAGATGTTTTTGACACCTGCTACAACAAAGATGGCTGACACTTCCTGGGGAACCTCTTCCTATTGGTTGGGGCGGTGGGGGACAAAATGACCGACACTAGGGAAGGGGGGTGGAGGGGGAAGGGGACCACCATTTTGGCCACGCCCCCAGCCAATAGGAAGCAAGGGGCGGGGCCAAAATGGCCGACTGGGGGGGCGTGGCCACGCCCCCTGATTCCTATTGGCTGGGGGCGGGGCCAAAATGGCCGACTGTGGCAGGGGGGTGGAGGGGGAGGCCACACCCCTCGATTTCTATTGGATAGGCAGCTCTCTCAAAACACCACTACTCATGCTCTTTATATTTTGATTCAAACAGAGAAATGTATTTTCATTAATCATGCTTGACATTTGGCTGGAGTACTGAAGAGAATGCAAAGCCAAATGAATATTTACATATTAGCTTCGTATAGTTATTAGATTTTTCAACCAAAATCACAATGAGGATATTAATATTTGCATCATGTATGTGAAAGACTTGAAGTTCCAAAATATACTTACTAAGTTTAAAACATATTGATACAGATTTGCTAGAAACTAAATTGAAAGAATTAAAAGACAATCTACTTGCACAAAATAAACTTAACTTCATTAACAGGCAAGATTATAATTTGAAAGTAGTTGATCTAGAATCAACATTCAATATTATGTTTGCTGAGGTGCAAAAGAAACTTGATGAAAAAATTTAGCTTCTCACCAAAAGCTAAAAGATGACATTATGCAGATGATTATGAAAGGTGAAGATTTTCAGAAATATTTAAATGAACAGTTGTTCAACTTTTCATACTATTTGATTGCACAATATGTAAAAAAGAGGTACATCTTTGACATGAGTGAAGCTGTACAACATAATTTGAATTCTGATCAGGTGCAAGAGTTGTTTTTGAAAAGAATGTTCAGTGATAGGCGACCAAGTGATGCAGGAAAAAAAAGAAAAAAATATGACTGGGAAATAGATTAGTAGTGTAGTTTGAGAGTTTAGATATCTGTGATTTTAAAGATTTTAAATGTGGGGATATTTTTAATATGCTAATTGGCACCACTTGAAGCAGGTGTGACTGGGGCAGATGTTTTTGACAGAACACCTGCTACAACAAAGATGGCCGGCACTTCCTGGGTAGGGGAACCTATTGGTTGGGGGCGGGGACTTTGGTGGGGGATGACAGATGTTTTTGACACCTGCTACAACAAGATGGCTGACACTTCCTGGGGAACCTCTTCCTATTGGTTGGGGCGGTGGGGGACAAAATGACCGACACTAGGGAAGGGGGGGTGGAGGGGGAAGGGGACCACCATTTTGGCCACGCCCCCAGCCAATAGGAAGCAAGGGGCGGGGCCAAAATGGCCGACTGGGGGGGCGTGGCCACGCCCCTGATTCCTATTGGCTGGGGGCGGGGCCAAAATGGCCGACTGTGGCAGGGGGGGTGGAGGGGGAGGCCACACCCCTCGATTTCTATTGGATAGGCAGCTCTCTCAAAACACCACTACTCATGCTCTTTATATTTTGATTCAAACAGAGAAATGTATTTTCATTAATCATGCTTGACATTTGGCTGGTGTACTGAAGAGAATGCAAAGCCAAATGAATATTTACATATTAGCTTCGTATAGTTATTAGATTTTTCAACCAAAATCACAATGAGGATATTAATATTTGCATCATGTATGTGAAAGACTTGAAGTTCCAAAATATACTTACTAAGTCTAAAATATACGTCTATCAATTCTACGAGTTCTACTACTACTCCAAATACTTGTAATAAGTCTACAAATATATTCAATGAATAAATAATTTAAATGTTGTGATACTTATTGAAGTATCAGTATATACAGATGGAATTAAATGGAGAATGCATTTATTCAAATGCTAATTAATATATAATTATTATTTAACGAAAATTCTAGATAAATGCTGGAAATCACCCCAAAGACTTCTGCTACTGCAGACATTGACAACAGAGTTAACAGCTTGATGGGAATACGATGAGAACTACTATCCAAAAATTAGTTGCCAGCCCGGGAATCGAACCCGGTACCTCCAAATTGCTAGTCAGGAATGCTTACCCTTACACCAAACAGACAATTTCTGGATAGCAGTGCTCATTTTATACAAAGCCATAGCGGCCAACTAGTTACAGAAGCAGAAGTCTTTGGGGTGATTTGCAGCATTTATTTAGGATTTTCGTTAAATAATAATTACTTATTGAAGTCATATGAAATAAAAAAGAAAAGAATCTAGTTACAATGTGAAGACTAACAAAAGAGACAAGGTGGAATTTTCTTGAATATTAAATGCTTCACTCTATAAAAAAGGATGATGAATAACATAAATTTGAGTAACTTACGTACATAAGATTCCATATGAATACTTAAAAGTTGATAATACGTGTCTACTTCTGCTCAGTCTCTTCTAATACCGGTACTTCCTCATTTGATTTTGCATCTGCAGCTTTCTCTTGTTGTGCTTACTAATTCACTTCCACGATTGTTCCGAAGGTTACCGCCGGGTGCACAGGTTGAGATAGCTTTTCCAAGTCCTTGAGTGTTTCCAAAGTTACCACCGGTTTTCCATCCGTTCTCCTCATCAGTATTTTTCCATTCCTTATCCACTGGTACTTGTATCCTTGTTCCATCTTAGCAACTCTCGCCATTGCCAGCACCTTCCTTTTTTCAGGAAACAGGCTCTCATTCAGGTACAACAGGATGTCGGTTGGTAGGTTGAGATGACGTGTGGAGAAGTCACGCTTGACTCTTCGTATGCATACAAGCTCATCCTTATCGATCTTCAGTGTCAGCTTGACTATGATGGGAGGTGTTTTGTCTGCCATTCGGGTAGGTGAGCGGTGACAATTGTCAATCTGTTGGTCGGTGATTTCATGCCCTAGAGCCTTTCCGACTGATTTCACTACTTCTAGGAGATTCTCGTTTTTATTCTTGCGGGAAGTTATGCTGCTCAAGACAGTTAAATCTAGAGTGCTGCTGCATTTCGGAGATTGCTCGGTGGAGATTTTCATTCTCTCTCTTCAATGCTTTAATCTCTGTATCCTGTGTATCAATTCTTTGAAGACACATTGTCATTTGCACTCGTTGGAGCTTGAGCTGCTCCAGAATGTTCTCAACATCCGTGTGACACCTCTCGATGGGAGTTTCAAGGTCCATTCCCATTCTTTCAAAGCTGTTGCTCAAGTCTGCCATCATTGTTGCTAGTTGTCCAAGGGTGACTTCTTGGGGCTTTGAGGGTGGTTCATGAGACAGGCTCTGTCTCCTTTCCTGAGTACAATCAGCACACCGCCATGTTGTCCTACTGTCGGTTAGATATTTAACTTCCGCGACTTTCATGCTGACACAGCTACCATGAAACTTTCTATCACATTCACTGCATTTAACTTTGACATCATTCCTGACTCTGAGAGATTTACTGAACATTTTGCACGACATATTCACTTTTATAATCTTCAGTTTAAAGAGAATATTGTCACAAAGTGAATTTTGTGATGAATGGAGAACCGTCATTCAGTATATAATTTAGTTAATTTCCTCTATTTAAGTAGAAGAATAGGGTCGGCAGTCAGATGTATTTTGCTAAGCTTAGAGTCGAGTATGTAAATCATCATCATTGGCAACAACCCTGTGAATTATCAGCAGCGGATTCATCTGAACCAGAAATTTCCAGATTTTGTTTACTGGTTTGGGCGTTCTGTTATCTAACATGCAGGCAGCAGCAGTCACGCCAGAGTGACCGCTTCTTGTAATTTCTGGTGAGGAAGATTGTTTACCGGTCTAATCTATTATAGAAATTAGCAGTATTGTCATCATGGTTGCACCCTTAGCATCAAGATCATCTGAATCATACTCTGTCACATGATCAGTGGCGTGATCGTCTCCTGAGACTCCTATTGGTCAGTAATCTCTTTTCCCCCGGCCTCCTAGTTTTCAGCAACCCTGTACTGCTTCAAGGAGACCTGGGCAAGAGGCAGTTGTTCAGCGATTGAGTTTGTGTACAGCTGCGTCAATATTCTATTCAATGAAATAGAGTATAGAATATTATCCCTACAGAACACTACATTTGGGGACGCCGCATGGAACGCATCTGTACACAAACTCAATCGCTAAACAACTGCCTCTCGCCCAGGTCTCCTCGAAGCAGTACAGGGTTGCTGAAAATTAGGAGGCCGGAGGAAAAGAGATTACTGACCAATAGGAGTCTCAGGAGACGATCACGCCACTGATCATGTGACAGGGTATGATTCAGATGATCTTG
>NW_024092934.1:0-14076 GCF_014356525.2 Nilaparvata lugens | reverse complement strand
TTAATGCTGATTGTTCATTGGTCAATTGATTTGTTGAATTCAGTTATTGAAATGCTTCTAGATTGTTTTGAGGATTGAGGAATGAAAATCAGTTTGTTTGTGTTGTTACGGATAATCATTGTTAAACATCCGCTGTTGGCTGTTGTAAATTGCTTAAATTAGTGTGGCTTGGATTATTATGGGGATGCATTACTTAGATTGGAGATTGGAGATTCTATGATATTAGAGTTGTATTGAATGCTTCTAGAGTTGTAATGCTTGGATATCAGAGTTGTAATAAAAATAGAGATGTAATTGATTTGTGATACTGAAATCGATTATTATTATTAATTGTAACTCCAATGTATTATGCAATGGAAACAACATACTATTAATTATTGTTCCCTATTAAATCCAAGGGAAGTGGTACAATAATATCGAATTATTAATTATTAATCATTGTTTTCAGAGTAAGTCCATGGGAAGTGAGATGATAATAATACTGAATTATCTTGTTGTATAGTTAAATGAAGAATCACTAGTTCCCTTTTGTTATATTCAAAAAATAATATCGGGGCACCGAGCTTCGCTCGTTATTTTTATTTATTGATGAACAGAACACAATTTTCTAAAATAATCGTGTTTATATTTCACAGCTGGATATATGTCATCCTATGAATTTCGGCGATATTTTGATTTTTCACATACTCACTCGCTCACTCACTTTTCTACTATCCACAGCTGTTTCAGCCAAGGATGAATTATCCTTTTAATGTCGTTCAGCGAGTTTTCCCAAGGATGAGGCCTAGTGCAATCGATTTTTTATATCATAAACCTACTATGTTCCAAATTTCGTGAAAATCGTTGGAGCCGTTTTCAAGATCCGTTGAACATAAATAACCAGACAGATAACCAGATATGAAAATACAGAAATTTCTCGCTTGATTTTCTAAAATTAATCAATCGAGTAGCCCCATTATAAATTATAATACATTACCATTCTATTGTAATCCCTTTTTTATAGGTTGCATACGTTTTTTATGATAAAGATTTACAACAAAGTATAAATCTATAGAAATTATAGATATAGAGAATATACTTGTCGGTATAGAATTGAATTGAATTGAATTACTGCCTTTATTTTCGTAGAGAGCGAAGTTAGGGCGCAGTCGGCCCTCTCTTACACTTAACTCTCAAGAGGTAGGGTAGAGAGGAGTTCAAGCTTAACGGGGGACCAGGAGCCCTAGCTCTTGTAAACTTCAAAATTTGGCAGACAAAATAGCCAATTTGACTCGTTTCCACGTTCCAGAAATTTGAATTCCTATGAATCAATTATTTTACAAAAACCACTTGGAATTTTCTTATTGAATTCATTAGAATCATGAGTCTATCCAGTATCTATCCTCCTCTTTAACTGCGCATCATCATAGACAGAACCAATTATTGTTTCTTTTCTGTTTAGGGTTGCTTGTAATATAAGTAGAAATACAAATCTCAGTACCCTTTTTGAATATTATTTTATCACAACATGTTTAGGACATTCCTGCCATTTTCAAGTCATTTCCATTTTTTAATATAAGTAGAAATACAAATCTCAGAACCTTTTTGAATTATTTCATCACAACATGTTTAGGACATTTATGCCATTTTCAAGACAAAAAATGAAAATGGCATAAATGTCCGAAACATGTTGTGATAAAATAATTCAAAAAGGTTACTAAAATTTGTATTTCTACTTATAAAATCAATTATGTTGGAGAACTGTCTGAGTGGTTGTGAAGGTGAAATTGTGATTATCCATACTGAATAACAAACAACTTCTAGATTTCTGTTAAGTCTGTTGAAAAACTTGATCAAGAAACGTATTTTTTTGTAAAATGGATACAGTATGAAGATTGATCTATTCTATTGAAGATTGAAGGCAAGGCGCTAGAGTAGGCAACACACTTGACACCTGTTGATCAAGGATAGATACAGAGTCATGACAAAGTAACAATACTCTACTTCACATTCAACTGCAAGGTCAAATTGAAAATGGTGTTACGCGGGGTCTCATGGCTTTTTCTGACGTCACAGACGGCTTTTCCCCGGAGCTCCATTCAAAAAATAGACTTCCCTTCAAGCTCAACATTTAATTATCATTCTGATCATAAACATAACAAGATAATACTTTTGCAGAATATAAACCCACTAGACTTCTTCTTCTGCTAGAGCCTATTCGTTCCGAATATTGGCGATCATCCTGACAATGAATATCTTACTTACTGCCATTCTGAAAAGCTCTGTTGTAGTCCCAACTGGACTACACTATATAAACTAACATTTCACGATACCTCTGTGTATGTTACAACTAACAAATAATTGACCGAGCGAAGTGAGGTCTAAGATTCAAGTCTACGGTTTGGCATTTCTCTTAATGTTTAAATGTTCAAATGTTTAAATGTTTGTATGTTGCGCATTTACGGCGAAACGCGGTAATAGATTTTCATGAAATTTGACAGGTATGTTCCTTTTTTAATTGCGCGTCGACGTATATACAAGGTTTTTGGAAATTTTGCATTTCAAGGATAATATAATAGGAAAAAGGAGCCTCCTTCATTCGCCAATATCAGAGTAAGAATCAGACTATAGAATTATTCATCATAAATTAGCTGACAAGTGATTACACAGATGTTTGTGGAGAAGCCAGTCTATTACTGTATTTGTATGAGGTCTATAGTTTCAATCAAAGACCTTAAAGAGGTATGCATCTTTAAGCTGGGTTTACACACAGCCTACTAAAGATATTATTATTTTAAAGTAAGCCATGATTTACACCAAAGTTATCAACATAATGTTAATAACTCAATCCTTATAGATTCTATTACATTGAACGGAACTTGACAAACACACATCTTAATCATGTGTATGATAAGTTATGTCCAATCTAATAGAATCTATAAGGATTGAGTTATAAACATTTTGTTAATAACTTTGGTCTAATCGCAGCTTTAAGGTCTTTGGTTCCAATATTTTGTTTTGCAGTCATGGTATTATGCGTGCCCATTAGTATCAATATTCTCACCTTCCAAAAACCTAATTTAATAGGTGATTGAGAATAAACAAATGAACTAAATAATGCTGGAGAAATTATAACATTTTTGATTGTAAAAAATTAATTCTCATCAGATAGAAAGATTATCACGGAACTGGATGAATTATATCATATGGAATACAAATTCAAACGTGAACTGAGTTTGTTAACATTTAAAACAAGTGACATCAGGTACTTGTGAATGAGAATACTGCGTCTACTGTCTACTGTTCACAGAATTACTAGTATATTATATAATTATACTATAATATTATACTATTTATATGAAAAACAAATAAATCCTTGAATGGATCAATTATATACTGCATGTTCAAAAAATTTCAAAGTACGCAAAAGCAAGTGGAACCCAATATAGCTCCAAACCTCATCTCCGCAGTTTATTTCTTACGTTACTAAATATTTATAATTCACCGTTCACGGCCAAAACTTGCGTTACGCCGCTCTACCACCACTCTACTCTTTCAAAAAAATCCAACAAATTCGAAACACTCTCGCACGCCAACGATCCACCAAACCTCGAGACGAATCCAAAATCTCGACAGAGGATTACACAGACAGAGATGGGAGGAGTCACAAAAATGACAGTATACAACTGAACTCTGAATGAACACTAGAGATGGGAAACAGCTGTTAAAGAATGGACAGCGTTGAATATTTTTGTTGGATTTGTTTCAAAGTGTTTTGCGGTGGATCTCGTCGGGGCAGCATGTGTGGAAAGAGATACACAAAAAGGCTAGACGATCATTTGTGAAGTGAAGGCAGTGCATAAAGTTACAAAGCTGGATAGAAGAACGCAAGGTAGTCGTCGACACTGCAACACTATCGGATATTTGTTTATATATTTGGTGAGTGATAACCGATACTATGCATTATTTCATGTTCTGCCAAACATTTTCACGTTTCTTGACAATAAACAATGCAATGCTCATTTCTCTATACATCCACTATGAATTACAATACAAATAAATTTTATTTCCATCATTATACAAATAAACAATCTAATCAATAAAATGTACATAATATTCAAAAATACAATATATAAAATTAACTACAAATATAAATAAATTGCATTTTTTCGGAAATTAACCTACTCAACTATGGGAAACCCATGTTCTGGAGCAGGTGCAGTAGTAATACAATCAAATTCAGAATGGGGGTGCAAATACATTGGGTAAGTCAGCTCACATATTGTTCGAAATGATGTTTTCTATATTATGCATTCCAGTTGTTGTGATCCAGTTTTTTACAGCGTATTTAAATTTTCTTGAGTTTTCTATTATCTTGATGTGTACAGGAAGTAAATTGTGGAGTTTTGGGGCTGGGTGGTTGAAGTGTCGTTGGTATGTTACCTTCCTAGCCATGTTCATGATAAGTAGGCTTCTATTTCTTGTGTTATGACAGTGGTTTGTGTTTTGAAAGCTTTCTGGGTTCTTGTGCAGTCTGCAAATAATTTATGGGAAGTAGAGTTGTCTTGCGTCCATCACACCAGACTCATTGTAGAGCTGGGTTAGCTCTTTACTAGCTATTTACTTGTGAAACCTTCTTGCAAGGAAATCCTGATCAAAACAATCAATACGAATTGACAGCCATTCACTACATAATATTGGTTGTTGAAATTCATTCATGGATCAATAATATTATTATTACTAAACGGAAATCCAAATTAAATGCTGTATCCATTCATGAAATTGTTCAGTTGCGATCTGAAACCTCGGATTCCAGTCCACAGTCAGCCAGGCCACTCGGAATTCATTCATTGGCTGAAATAATGATAGAATGGAAACAAGTTGCATAAAAACCTCACAAAAATGGATGAGTAACAATCAATGATGTTTCTCATATAAAAGTCTGAAAAGAACAGTACAATACACATTGATAATGCAGTTAGCCTATAACCAAATGGAGATTTATTTATATTACTACTTTGACAAGGTAGTACTGAACCGGAGAGAGAATCCGTAATCGACGTAACATCATGAATGTGACATCTTCAAACTGATCTTCCAAGAGACTTTCACATAATTTACAATCAATATAATTATTAAGTTAGTTGAACCACACAGTGAAGTTGAAGGTATTTTATATAGGACTGAAATTTCTCGAACTATGTTGATCAAAATCTATCCCAGTGTGTAATTATTTGGAAAACAATATAGAGAGCAATGAAACTACTGTATAAGGTCTGAACAAAAATAAAAAGTGCAATATTGAAGGTGCATAAAATAAGCTTAAAAAATTCAAAGGAGTGAAATTGGAGTAGTTATCTGACTACTACTTGCGGATCGCTATTTATATTGGCTTTAGTTGGTTGTTATGTTTGAGTAACCTTTCTTATGTTATATATTTGTGATCCATATTAGAACAAACGCTCATTTGTTTTCAAACTAGAACACCTTTCTGTTGTGATACTGCCAAAATTCCTTCCACTCATTCCAAGTACAGTGATGAAAGAAATGGTTTTGAAACATCTTTCTCTCAATATCTTGTATTCTGTCTTTGTCAACACTGAGTCTATATTACTTGACAAGCCAAACAAGTACCAATATTTGAAGATATGGAAGTGCTTAGAGAAAACAACGTGAAGAACAAAAGACTAATCGGATTTTATATCAGTGTCAGAAGTGTCAACAGCTTCGAGAACATCAAGACTTGTTCATGAACTTGAAATATTGCATCTACATTACTCACTTCCAATAATATGTGCCGGTTGCACAAAAGCCGGTTAAATTTTAACAGTGTTTTATTTCACGAGAACCAATCAGAGAAGCCTTCTTCTCCAAAAGCCTTCTCTGATTGGTCTCGTGAAATTATACACGATTGCAATTTAACTGGCTTTTGTGCAACCGGGCCATTGTCTGGTGAATTCTGTGACATTTGATTGAACCGCGAATTGTGGGAGGGGCTTGTGCCGCTTGTCGAGGCAAATATCCGACGTTCACTGCGATTGGTCGATGTCATCTACTAATCATAGCGCTTGCTCCTCACTATGCATTCTGCTGCTCTCTACTTTAGTTTCAGTTTACCAGACATGGACAATGATATAACAAATCATAACTGATAACACGTTATTTGAATGAATTATTAATTTATTTATTATTATTATTTTTATTTATTTTATTATTATTATTAATATTTATTTTTATTATTATTATTTATTATTATTAATTTATTTATAATTTGAATAAAACTTGGAACTTGAAACTTGTATGTTTTCGACTGCTTCAAGTCGTTTCAACTTGTTTATTTGTTACTCAATGCTGCGAGCTGTTGGTAATCTCCCTTGAGTTATTGTATTGAAAAATGTGCTCCATTTTTTCATCTATATCTCAACATACTGAAAATCCACTTGGATTGATATAGTAGGCTATAGATAGTATAGCCACTTTCATCAATGATAACTCACTCTCAATTCCTCCATTTCGTGGGAACGTAGTCGTAGAGAAAAGATAACATACTGCCATATTTTTCTCTATGGTATAGTATCTACAATGTGTTTGATTTAATCCCAAATAAGTTATGAATATGATTTCGTTATAAATGTTATGTCTGTCTTCAATTGAAAAATATCTGCAATATGATATTTATGATCTATAATGACAGCCTGACAAACGTATGTTCTCCTGACCAAGAACTACACAACATCTCAAAGAAATTGGAAATATACAGTGTAAATCACAACACGATTGTAAGCTTAAAGATATATAGGCTACAGTGTATAATATCATAGAGAAACAATATCATAAGTAGATATCCCATGGTATAGGACGTCGTAGCTTTTTCTGTTATCTCTACCCGATAGTCCAAGTAGTTCTCTCCCATAAAGCTATGTGACGCTGGCAGTCTCTCATATTGTGCCGTTCATACAATCTCACCCGGCCAAATCAGTAAAAATCTACAATAATCGACAGTAATCGGCTTGAGATAACAGTAAAAGTTGCGACATAAACGCCTTATACCATGGGATATCTACTTACGCTATTATTTCTCTATGATAATATGTAGGCATTTGAGACTCATGAACTTTGTATGTGTTGTGTATCTGTCATACGCCAAATAATAATATATATGATGATGATATCTGCTACACAATAAAATAATATTCATCAATAAATGGCCATCCATTTCATTGGTGTTAATTGATGCAGAATGAGAAGAGAAAAGTGAAAGAGAATGAAGAGAGAATTGGGAATGATGAGAAGATGATGAGAAGAAAAAACCAATCTATAAACAACATCACCACGACCTGTTCTCTCGGTACCATGTTGAGTCATCAAAACACAAACAAATTTGAAATTTAGAACAAATTTCACAAAAAGTACGCCCCACTTACAACACACACTCACACACAAACAACATCGAAATAGAAAATCCAGCAAAGATCGACCCATTTAACAGCAGCAGACCATAGTAGAATTCACTCTAAAACTGTCAGAATACGTTGAATGGGAAGCTGCAATGCTATTGATAAGGAGTTCTGACAGTTTAGAATGAATCTTATCACATAATGTTTATCGATAGATGCACAGAAGCTAAAACCAAGCATAGTCAGACCATTCAACATCAAAGAGGTAAACAATAGACCTTGCAACTCCATTGAGACTCACTCTACTCTGTCAGCGTTGAATAAAAGGTAAGCATTGATATTATATAGTATACGAGGATTACTGTCAGTTCCACATAAATCTCACTGAAGATTCATTCATGAAGAGTCACTTAGAACAGTCAGTATTGGTTGAATGAGGACAATTGACGTTATATACTGACATTACTGACATTTTAGAATGATTCTCACGATAGATTTACTCATGAAGATCCACTTTAAACAGACAGTACTGGTTAAATGAGGGTTATACAAGGGTTACTGACATTTCAAAGTAAATTCAACTATAGATTCTTTCATGAAGATCCACTATGAACAGTCAGTATTATTTAAATAAGGAAGATTGACGTTTTATACAAGGGTTACTGACATTATAGAATGATCATCACTATAGATTCACTCATGAAGATCCACTTTAAACAGTCAGTATCGATTAAATGGGAAACATTGATTTCATATACGAGGATCACTGACATTTAAACTTAAATCTTACTGAAGATTCACTCATGAAGAGTCTCTTTGAACAGTCAGTATTATTTAAATAAGGAACATTGACGTTATATACAAGGGTTACTGACATTTTAGAATGATTCTTACAATAGATTTACTCATGAAGATCAACTTTAAACAGTCAGTACTGGTTAAATGAGGAGCATTGACGTTTCATATAAGGGTTACTGACATTTCAAAGTGAATTCAACTATGGATTCACTCATGAAGATCCACTTTAAACAGTCAGTATTGATTAAATGGAAAGCATTGATTTCATATACGAGGATTACTGACATTTCAACTTAAATCTTACTGAAGATTCACTCATCAAGAGTCACTTTATACAGGCAGTACTGGTTAAATGAGGAGAATTGACGTTTAATACAAGGGTTACTGACATTTTAAAGTGAATCTTCCCATAGATTCACTCACGAAGATCCGCTTTGAACAGTCAGCGTTGGTTAAATGGGAACAATGATGCAATCTACAAGGATTTCTGACAGGTTGATGTGGAATTCACTATAGGGTATTCCTTGAGGCGTTGATTTGTTAAGTAGGTTGCTAATTGTAAGCAAATGAAAGAAAAAGAGAAGAAAAACAACCCGAGAGTGGGGTTGAGAACTGTTACAAACAACAGAGTCTGGTTTAAAGCAGGAGAGTGTTCTGAGTTTCAGATTAGTAGAGGTTGTTTTTTGCTGAGGTGAATAGATTAGTGAGCTGGAGGAGCTAGTCAGGCGAGTGAGTTGGAATATAGTCAGGTCCACGTTATAATCGCAGTGGAGGAAGATAGGAGAACAACGTTGCCGTTCCTTTTCTTGTCAATGCCTTCTATAGACGGTAGCTGATACAGGTTTATTGATGTAATATTAACTGTTCATTCTCGTTTAAAATAATCAACTATACTTTATTAAGCAAGATATTATATTTTTCAATAATTTTATAATGAATTTTCATTATAATAATTAAATATTTTGTTGATTAATAATTAATTCTACATTGTTAAAAGACGATCTGGGAACAAAACAAAGCGAGAAAGAGATAGCGCTATCCGCTTTGTTGAATGATGGACAGGGACAGCAATACCATTGCTAATTAAACACTGTCATTATAACGTGGACCTTACTAAAGTTAGTTGATGAGTGATTTAGTCGAGTGCCTTGTAAGAGTCAGTTGGACGAGTGAGTTAGACAATTTAGTTGGAAGAGTGAGCTGGACGAGTGAGTTGAACGAATGAGTTAGACGAGTGAGTTGGACAATTTTGTTGGACGAGTGAGTCGGACGAATTGGACAATTTAGTTGCACGAGTGAGTTGGACGAGTGTGTTGGGCGAGTGAGTTGAACGAATGAGTTGGACGAGTGAGTTGGACAATTTTGTTGGACGAGTAAGTTGGACAATTTAGTTGAACGAGTGAGTTAGACGAGTGTGTTGGGCGAGTGAGTTGGACAATTTAGTTGGACGAGTGAAATTGGGCGAGTGACTCGGACGAGTGAGTTGGATGAGTGACTTGGACGAGTAAGTTGAAGAGTGATTTAGAAGAAAGAGTGGAGGATTCAGTTAAAGGAGTTAGTGGATGTTCCTCTGTAAGTGAGAGTTCTGTAGGTGACTGGAGACTGATAGGTTGGTGATGTCTCCTTGGAAAGACAACGATTATCGACTCGATCGAGGCTGTAAGTGTCGTTTCGGCAACAGACGTAAAAAGCCTGACAAGGAGAACGACTCTCAAGTACGTAGAGCCAAAAATCAAGTAATCTATTAAATTGAGTACTCTATTAGGTCAATTACACACACATCGATTTTTTGTTCGTACGGTTTTTGCCGTCCTTATAAATCAATTCTATTAGATTAAACAGATGGTTTCAAACGATGATAATTTCATATTCTGTTTAATCTGATAGAATTCATCTGATAGAATAGAATTCATAAGGATGGCAAAATATCGTACGAACAAAAGATCGATGTGTGTGTTTGAGCCCTTAGTGGAGAGTTATATTTCTCCATCAGCTTTTAATGGAAGACAACCACCAGAATGGATTACCTATCAACATGTATTAACAGAATCATTTCAGCAAAATCATTAATTCAAAATCCATCATTTCAATGACATTTACATGACAACCATTGTATAAATGGGAAACATATAGTTTACATTTGAGTGTCATGACTGCCAGTCTATAATTCAATTGGAAATTGATAGAAGCTTATTCAATTTTTCAAATATCAATGGGTCATGAGATTTACAACTGTAAAAAATCCAACACCTTTTCATTAACCACTGAAAATTCTGCAACAAAAATACAACTGAGGATTCTTCTCTTCTCTATTAAACTGTAATATCAACTCTTATTCGAAATACTGGCTGAATAATAATTCAAAATAGAAAGATTGTAAATCATGTAGAAATGTCTAGACATGAAATTTTCTAGGTAGAAATCGAAGGATTGTAAATAATGTAGAAATGTCTAGACATGAAATTTTCTAGTTAGATTCGTTCTAGTGCAAGTTTCTACAGCTTCGCCATAGCATATAATCTATTCCTGGATTTAGTTTACATTGAAACGCGTTTTTCATCGGCTAGTTTCGAGTAGAGAACTCAATATTATGTGCGAAACAGCGAGCAAACTAGCGGAGCTAATTTTCAGTCGATCATAAAAGAGGAACGTATCTGTTTTTGGGAGCGAGTGAATCGAATTCATAAACACGACGTTTTTTCCAACGTTGTGAGTAATTACTGTAATGGATGTGCAGGATAATAAATACAGATTTGAAAATGGATAGTTATGTCCTACAGTTATTCGCAAATTAATGAAGTATTTCAAATCGAATATTCCAACATCATGAAAAGTTAAAAAAATGTTATCACATAAATATGGGCAGAGTAAAGCATAACGTGGACAGAGCTAATCATTTATACTGTACTACCTAAGTTATTTTATTATTAATTTCATCAAATCAACAAATCCACAATTAGTTCTCAACTTTAATTTTATTGTAACATCTATCAATTTCCAGATGACCGACAATTTTTAAGAAAGTGGAATTGAATGAATGAACATATCGCCAAAAATTAAAAGATTCAAAAATTTCAAAAAATCCCTGTCGCAACAAAAGTTGATATTGAAGCTGAGAATAATGAGAGATAGAACCTTGAGCTGATTTTTATTCTACATTACTCTAGTCATGGATGCTGTGAATCAATGTTTAATGATTTATGAGTCAATTATTATTATCAAATAATTGTACTTCTCAAGCCTCACGGAGGCAATTATTCACTGATAGACTTTTAAAAGTTATCAACGCTGAATAATTTCATGAATCCACACCAGAATTTCAACAGGCTTCAAGTTGATGGATAATTTATTACTATAATTCAAATTAATATTCCTGACTTAATATTATTAACTACCCTGGAGACTTTTGCGACTGTAAATACTTTCTACAGAGAGAAACAGCTGTAAGGAAAATAGTTTGCATCTTTGATAGACTATCAAAGGGAATTAAACAATTTCAGATTATCCCAAATTAAACAACTTAAGTAGTTAGTACTTGAAGTCAGTGAGTTCAAAATCATCATGAGTCTATCATCAGACAGAATTGAACTTAGATAACTCGATTATTCCTAAATCCTTAGTGAAACTAAGTACTGTATTGAGGCAACCTGACAGAGAACAACCCCGCTTCTAGAGATTCTCATAACTGAGCGAAAAGTCCAGCGCCGCAAATTTATTTTTGTTTTATCGTCTTTTCAGACACTACACTCCAACATAATTTCAAAGGCTTCCCTTTCCGCTGACTTTCTACGCCACAAAGCTTGAAAATTATTACAAGGACGAGCTTAATTAGGACACAACATGGTCAGGTTTCCGGCAGTTGTTGAAATTTTTAAAGGCACTTCCCCCCGAACCAACCCACCACCAACCACAACTTTTTCTCTCGCCTTTTTCCTAGTTACACATGGAAATCGGGCCCTCGAGCGCCATTAGCAAACTTCTAACGTCATTTTGTACCCCCTCACCCTCCAGAATATAAACCTTCATCCCCCCCCACAACACATTCATTAGAACCGTCTTTCAATCCGTGGTTTGTGAAAACCACTCTCAAGTTTCAAAAATGGTATGACGCTGAATAACTCGACGTTATCAACTTTTTCCAATGTTTCATGTTTTTATGTTCGGGTTGAATGTTACAGAATGATGTATATCAACCAGAGATTAAATAATATATCACTCTATTTGTCTTTATTTCCTCTACTCTACTCGATTTTTCTATTCTCCCTCTGTGGTTATACTTTGGTGAAAAATCTTTATTCGGTGAAAAATATAAAATAATTTATTATAGAATATACGGATAAATGATGAGATAAATCATGGATAAATGCATGACATACGACTCAATTTAATAAAAATATCGGGAACCGAGCTTGACTCTAGAGTACAAAAGCATAAAAAATGTACTACGAAAGAAGAAATTATAATAACATTCATACAGAAATGTTCTATCTAATCACAGTAAATTGAGATTAATTCCCAGAAGAATGCAAAAATTTCCCTCACAAAGACCCAGTTGCACAAAAGCCAAAAGGTTAAATTTTAATCCTGATTAACTTCAACCAAATCAGAGAAGACCACTTCAAAAAGATGGATCTACTAGAATTAATCAGGATTCAAAATAACCCGACTTTTTTGCAACCGGCACTTAGTATTTGATTGAATGATTACAAAAGTTCAACAGCTGAGTCATAATTTTGACACAGTCCCACACACATGAACTTGCTCACTCACTTCCATCACCAACAGACGACGAAATTATTATTATTATCATCATCTGTTTTTCCAAGGATGAATAATAATTATCCTTTTAATTTCCTTGAGCGAGTTTTCTCAGGGATGAGACCTAGTGCAATCGAATCTTTATATTATAAACCTACTTTGTTCTGAATTTAGTGAGAATCATTAGAGCCGTTTTCGAGATCCGGTGAAATACAAACATACTAGTTGGTCTGTGAGCAGTAGACCTCACGCAGTATTCTCATCCACAAGTACCTGATTGAAACATATAGACCTTATGGAAATACAGCAATAGACTGGCTTCTCCACACATCTGTGTAATCACTTGTCAGCTGATTTATGATGAATAATCCTATAGTCTGATTTTTACTTTAATATTAGCATATGAAGGAGGCTCCTTTTCCCTTTTATATTATCCTTGAAAAGCAAAATTTCCAAAAACCTTGTATATACGTCGACACGCAATTAAAAAAGGAACATACCTGTCAAATTTTATGAAAATCTATTACCGCGTTTCGCTGTAAATGCGCAACATATAAACATTTAAACATTAAGAGAAATGCCAAACCGTCGACTTCAATCTTAGACCTCACTACGCTCGGTCAATAAACATTTGAACATCTAAACAACTAAACATCTAAACATATAAACAGAAGTTGCTCGTTTAATAGTATAGGATACCATTATTTGAAATTAATTCAATTTCAAAACAGCTGCCGATTGAGGGATAGAATTCATACAATTCCAATTGAATTTCAAAGCAATTGGGGAATGACTCATGAGAAGGAGCATATTGAAATTTTAAGTAGCTCTTGAGAGAAGCATCAAGATAATTTTTTGAAGAATATACGTCACCACCTGGGAATTCTAAAGCAGTTCACTGCACAGCAGAATCTTGAGAAGAAGAATAAGATCTCAAATATTAGAAAAGTAATAACAAGATAATCTGAAGAGAATATATGATTCAAACTGGAAACAAGTCTCGACTTACTCAAGTTGAGTTTTCCTCGCCCTAGAACAAGTCAAAGAAGTTTTACTCAGAGCCAAGCCACACGTAGCGTTTTTTCAGGCGTTTCCAAACTAGTCGACAGGGCAGGAAGCTATCCGATTGGCTAATTATCAGCTG
>NW_024092933.1:5000-10000 GCF_014356525.2 Nilaparvata lugens | reverse complement strand
TGAATTATCAATTTGTTTTTTATTTGTGAAATTGTTCTCAAGTGAATCGAAATATTCGAAGCTGAATGAATAAGTATCTAACAATACTTTTCACCGGACGATAGTGCTAAGAAGAGTCCTCGTGCTAAAAGTTCGCCTGAGCTCGAAGAGATGGAACAGAAAAAGCGTGCTCCAGACCCAAGTGTTAAAGCTTCCGGTAATGTGAACTCAGACTTTATTGAATCACTATTTGACCGTTTTGAAAAGCGGTTTAGTAAGGCTATGGATGAAAAACTCGCGCTGCTAGCTACAAAGGTGGATTTAAATGGTCTAATTGAAAAAGTGAATAAACTCTCTGTCGAGAATTAACAGTTAAGAAATCAAATTGTTGCTCAAAAATTCAGAATAATCTCATAATCAGGAAGATGGAAAATTTTGAAAATAGATCGAGAAGGAACAATATAATTTTTCGCGGGCTGAAATATGAATGTGCAACAGTGGATTACGTGAGAACTGTCAAAGACTTTTGTGTGAGTCATTTGGGGGCACGAGCAGGTACCTGGGTTAATCGAGCACATGCATTGGGCAAGAAAATAGATAACGGGCCAATCATTGCGCATTTTCCGGACGATCAGGACATCCATTTCATCACGAGAAACAGTAGGAAGCTGAAGGGTACACAGTTTGTGATTCATAAAGACTTTGCTTTCGACACAAGAAAACGACGATCAAAGCTTTTCCGGGTGCTTGGCGAGTTGAAGAAACAAGTTCCGGGAGTGAGAGAGAGTATCGGTTGAAGTGATCGTTTAATCGTGAATAGTCGGGTTTTCACGCTGGATGAGGAGAATGGACTGGTCTCGGAGGGAGAGGATGGGCTGCAGAAGATCGGGAGCATGTTCGATGAGAGTGTGATGCGGGCCGTGAGCGGGAGCATGTGTGATGAGGAGGAGTGAGGCGGCGAGGACGAAGACCGCAACCGCTGAGATAACGCCGTCAGTCCGTGTGAGAAGGGACAGTTGAGTATAGTAGCGTACAATGTGGCTGGATTAAGTGGTAAGATTGTTCAAGTATATATTTTATTGTAATTATGATGTTTTTGTACTATGGAGACGTTTGTTGAAAGAGGAAAGCAATTGTATTTTGAAAACTGTTTTCCAGATTACAATTTATACTGGGAATTCGCAGTTGGAGAATCAAACTGAGGTAGAGCAAAGGGAGGAAAGTTAATAGAAATTAGTAAAAGAATAGAGAGTTTTGTAAGGTAATCGATGCGCTTGAGAGGAAAGTTATTCACATGAATGCAGGACAACGGGATGAATATTATATAGTTCCAATTTACCTGAGTGGTGGAGGAGACATGGAATGGGAGAGAGAATTCAATACATTATGGGAGTTTATGATAGTGCAAGAGCATAATAGAAATAATATGATTTTAATTGGAGATTTTAACGGTAGAATAGGAAATGGACAGACATGTCGGAATTAACAGATGTAATAGAATTGGGAAATGCACTGAGTAATAAGCAATAGTCAAAGGATGAGGTGATTAATATGAAAGGTAAGAAAATATTGGAGTTCTGTGAGGTTTTTAATTTCATCATTATGAATAGAAGGATAAGTGGGGATAGGTGGGGAGACTTACTTTTATAGGCAGAGGGGCTTCCGTAATAGATCTATGTTGCATGGCTGTCGAATTAGCGCAAATAGTTGGAAATTTTCTATTGTGCCAGATTTTTATCTGATCATTTCCCAATTGAAGCTACGCTAATCACGGTTGATACTCTAGAAAGAGAGAGCACAATTTTACCACTCTTACCGAAGTTGAAATGGAAGGAAGCGAGGAAGAATGAATATATATCTAAACTCACCAATGCTTGTAGAGAAATAAATGGTCTTCCCGAGAGTAGTGAAGAGACTTATGAAGTATTAAATAATCTTGTATATAGAGCTGCAAATTATGTGCCCCAACCTGATAGAAAGAGAGAAGGATGGAGAGAAAAGTGGTTCGACAAAGAGTGTGCGGTTATGAGAAAGCGAGTGTTCAGCCTATTGAATGTGTTTAGAAAATCAAATTCGGAGCAGGTGAGAGAAAATTATATGAAAGAGTAAAAGGCAAGCGTATTACAGCGATATAAAAGAACAATTCAGAAGAGTCAAGGATTCCAGTGATTTGTGGGCTCTGATAAAGAATTCAAGTGTAGAGAGTTCAAGATTTCGGGAACTGTGAGTGCTGAGGATTGGGTTGAACACTTCAGACGAGTGTCTGGATCACTTTGCGGGGTAGTCACATATTATGCGGCGAGGAATGTTGAAGATCAAACTCTTGACAAAGACATAGATATGAATGAATTGGAAAGTGCCTTCAAGACAATGCGCAACAATAAGGCTCCAGGTGATAACAGAGTTCCTGCTGAGTTTTACAAGAATGCGTCAAAAAATTACAAAGAGATTATTTGACTTTTTCCAATGCCATCGTCAGAGGTGGACAGATACCAACAGGGTTTCCACGTTCAATTATATTTCCATTGCATAAAAAAGGTGATACTAATGAAGTGAATAATTATAGAGCCATATCTTTTATAAATGCTGTCGCTAAAGTATTTTCATTTATTTTACTGAGAAGGTTGCAGTTTGGGAGGAAAGAGAAAAGATTATTAAAGAGAATCAGTGTGGCTTTCGGAGAGGTTATTCGGCTACTGATAATATTTTTGTTCTATTCATATAGTAATGAAAACGTTGAATAGACCTACAAAGAAGTTGTACTGTTTCTTTTTGGGCTACGATAGTGTGAACAGAGAGGCTTTATTTTTAAACTGAGTGAATTGGGAGTGTCGACTAAATTTATTGCGATGTTGAGGAGTCTATATAGAAATACGAAGTCAAAATTAAAATGAATGATGTTTCACTTTATATTCATACTTTATCAACATGATATTAATCAGTAACTATCTATAATATATATTTTCATGTATTTTTTGCAGTCATCCATTCTTATAAATAGGCTACATATTTTTAATTTTTATGTGATAATATTTACAACAGTTTCGCATCACAATATTTTATTGTAATTAGTCATGTTCGTTTAATATTATGTTATCCTTTGCTATTTTTTATTTTGTTAGATTTTTCGCTCACTTCCAATCTCTTAGTGAATGGATGCACATTCGATAATTCCATTGAGTGTTTGATGTAATCTAAAGTAATAAAATCTTCAGCTTGGCATTCAAGTCTCAAAAATAGCCTAGCATAATTAATAATAGCCCACAAAAGTTTTACATCATAATAATTTAGTTATTGTAGTAGTCTATGTTTTAACTCGGATTTTCTTTTGTCTGTCTGTCTGTCTGTATGTATGTATGTAACGCGTTGATAGAATTCTATGAGATTTGGCAGAAATATTCCTTTTTCAACTGCGCGTCGATGTATTATACACAAGGTTTTTTTCAAATTTTGCATTTTAAGGATAATATGAAAGAAGAGGAATCCCTCATTACTCCGACATCACTGTATATAATTGACCGAGCGAAGTGAGGTCTAAGATTCATGTCGACGGCTGTGCATTTCTCTTTATGTTTATATGTTCGCATTCACAGCGATATACGGCAATATATTTCCATGAAATTTAACAGGTATGTTCCTTTTTAAATTGCGCGTCGACATATATACGAAGTTTTTCAAAATGTTGCATATATAAAAGGAAAAGAGCCTCCCAAAGATACTCACAAAGATACAGAATATCTCTTGCAGTAACAGAAGGCTTGATGAACAGGATCTTTGAAAGTTGTTTTTTTTTTTGCATGCATCCACTCTTTCAAATAGGATACATTATTCTGAATTATTCTGTGAACATAGGTGTAGACCAACGTTAGTAGACAAAAGGTTGATCACTCACAGGTGTATGATTCAAAGTGGTGGGGGGAACGCCAGCGTGACGTCACGTGTAGTAAAAATGTTCTAGAGTAACCACACTGAGCATACAGTTTATTCACTGTATCTTCAAATATATCGTCGTATAATCTCCTCAAGATTGACCTAGAACTTTAAAATTCTCCATACTTATAGCGAATGAATCATCGATTCTAAATATTTCAAGTTCATTCAACTTTTATGAATAAAATGAAGTTGAAAGTTTTTCATGAATCTAAAAACGTGACACGAAAAAGTTAATAAGCTGGAAAAGCGTTAGTAGACAATGTTATACTATTATAATTTCAGATTAACCCTTAAAAAATCTTGATAAACCAATGCATCGCAATAAACCGATAAACCGATCCCGATAAATCCGATGAATTTCATTCATTGTAAATGCACTGAACACATGCTGGTATCGAGCACATGTTCTACGAGAATCAAAATATCTCATTCCCGAAATTCACAAGCTGATGTATAGCCAAACTACAAAATATAAACACGACCTAGAAGATGAAGAAACCTTAAGGGTTTGAAAGGGAAGGTTAGGAGGTGGGGTTTTTGCTTTTATATGGCAAAATGATTGTATTATTCAATGTTTTAATAATTATTGTAAAGCAGAAACAGAAAGCTTGCATGTCAGAAAATGTTTGTGTTATATAATTTGACTATACGACACCATATGATTTTCAAGAATGCGATATTCTGCCTACTCTGTACTACAGCCTACGTCACGGCTGCAGTTCCCCCACTCCATTGCATTTCAACGAAAATACTATAGATGAGTGACCAACCTTCTGTCTACTAACTTTGGGTGTAGACTACTTTCTAGGATCATGTAAATGTTAGGGTCAAGCTACTGAGAAGTCATGGTGGGGGGAGTGAACAAGGCCGTCGTGTTTTTCTTAGGCTAGTTCACACGGCAGAATCCCGTCTCCTGAAGATCATATTTCAGATCATTTCATATTTCGCAGCTCGAAGGCTTTCACAGGGGATCTCAAATTTCAGACGCGTTTGCTCAGAGTATGACTCATTACTTTTCTCAAAGTATTCGGATTTGGATTCAGCGACCCCAAATTTTTTAAAGCGTAAGTCCCATTTTCGAAAATACC
>NW_024092932.1:0-13849 GCF_014356525.2 Nilaparvata lugens | reverse complement strand
ACTGATCATAGTTCTGTTTGCCTAGCATTCTGTTGTAAAGGTTTCCTACTGAAATATTATATGGAATGTGTTTTTCTCATGATTGTAGAATGCAAAATCACGCTTGAGTCATGTGAAAAATATCCGAAACAGATCAGGAAGAAATAGGGAAGAGATCAGTCTATGAAGACAAGTTTTTTGTCGTGAGTTATAATTGGATAAGTTTTTGTGAGTATGGCGCACTCTATAGCCTGTCTCTATACACTCAACAAGATGATTCCTAATGAATGAGAAGGAGAAAAGAAAAAGAGTTAAGATAAAGATATTTACTGTTTGTTAGAAGGATTCATTACGGGTTCATGAAGGGTTTATTAGTCAGAGATTTTGTTACGTGACAATATAATGTATATAGAAGAAATTCCGGAATGTAAATAACTGCGCAACTAGATTAGTCATTAAATTATGTTATTAACCTTGTAATCTTAATATATTCAGGTAGGTGAATTAGGTTTAATTTTATTTCATTGATCGGCTGCATACTCGCGGTAAATGAAATGATTGTACAGTTTTCTCACGGTAGTAGAAAATGATTGCTTGGCAAATCGGGTGATTATCAATTTTCAAAGTTATCAACAGTCCTATGTGACAATGTATGTACGTGATGTCTCTAATAATAATAATATAAGTTATTTAGCATAAGACGATTTATCATGATATTCTATACTATACCCATTTTCAATAGCTTAATACTCATCCATTCATAGTTAAGAATTATACATCACATAGTTAGGAGTTAGTACATATAGATAAAATATATTCTCATTCATAAAATAATAAGAATAATGTCTAAGCCTCATATTTTATATTCTATTCGCTTTATATTCATATTATTTTGTTGATATCCCTATTCTTTATTAGTTTACCTTCCATGATAATACGATTATAATCTTATCATAGGTTTATTCAGTTCAACTGATTCCATTTTAGTTCACTTTAATACAATTCAGTGATAGAGATTCCTGCTGGAATACACTAATGGATAGAAAAGTTTCATAGCTACAGAATGTACATCAAGCGTGTGTCATTGCTCTCCGATGACTCGCTAGTGTTGCAGTTTCAGCCATTATATCTTGAATCGTAGTCTATGTAGAATAGTATTGCCTACTGAATTGCTCAATATTGTTGAAAATATGTTGCACTCTCAACTCTATAGTAATGATAGTTAGATTCAATACATTCAGCAGAGTGAAAAAGTCTCATCCTTTACTATTATAATCAACGTACTTCATATTTCACAACAGCAGAGTAACATAGAACCAATTAAACTATGATGTCTTTTAAACGTTTTCCCTTGTTAGAGTTGCCAAGAAAATAACCAGGGACTCAATAAAGTGATTGAAGTATTCAAGATTATTATACTCAGTCCGTCTTTAGTACCTACTTAGAAGGTGGACCGCCCATATTGTTTTGTCCTGACTCTTGCCACAGTTTTAAAGACTCTTGCCACAAATCTCAATTAGTTATACATTTTGCTGAATTTCGGAATGATTGAAGAGATTTCGTTTGAAGAGGGCCCGCTTCAAATTGGATCCTACTATCAATCCAGAAATTCGACTCTCAAATCATACAGAATGCCTCTATGGTAAAATATCCTGATTAGATTTCTTTTTGTGTGTTTTACACCGTAAGGAAGGGGAGGGTGCCGAGCACTATTTTAATTCAGGCCTTTTCCAAGTTATAATAGTAAATTTAATACACAATAGACTAGAGCCATTATGTGAGTTAGCAAAATAAATTATTTTCTCTCTCTCTATTATGAACGGAAATGACTTCGAGTTTCCCATGATAGATATTTAAAAATTGTGGCTCCGAGTCGTCGAGGAATGTAGATTATGGAATTATCTCTGAACTTAGCTCCTGTCGCGACATAGAGTGCGATAAGTTGGAAAACAGCAAGCATTGAAATTATAACAAACTACCGATTTTGCAGTTACTATTTGGTCCAAAGGCTCTAGAAGCCACGCGACGATTGGTCAAATTGATTCCCTTCGCCTAATAGGAGACTGTTTCTAAATACAGTAGGTGGGGGATTCCCCAGCTGAGAGACCAGATTACGTTTCGGAGGACACTTTGCTAGGAGCACTACAAGAGTAAAGATGTAGTCACTATGTTTCCCCCTTTTTGGGCAGGTTTACAAGTTTATATCATTTGTTAATGTAGGAGCTAGTTTTATTCTTATTAAAGTTTAAATTTTCTAGTAGTGCCATGTCCTGAAAAGTTTAATTGTGTTTCTTCATCATGTACAAATAATTGTTTCTTCAAATAACCGCTAAGGTACGTAAAATAAGGTTAAAATATAATTAGGGAATTTAATTGATTGAAACTTCCATAAAAGTATTATATTAACAAAGCCTGTTCTTTTTCAGTTAATAATATGATTGAGAATAATCCTTTGATTTTATTAGTGATGGAAGATAATTATAAATTTTTTTCTAAAGAAGTATAGAAAGTTTTCAGTTACGTTACATTTGAGTTATTGTTTCTGGAGATATATTACGTAGAGTATTGCTGAAAGTCAGGAAGATAGCCTTTAAATTGGAATGAAATTTTTAAGATTATGTTCGTATTGAGTTTAAGACTCAATTTCATATTTTTCTGACTGTGTTTTCTCATGGCGTTAAGGCTTTTAACTGAACGCTAATTTATTGAATTATAACAGAACTTTTGAATTTTTTGTGAAGAAAGATCCATTAATTCTGATACAAAGAATCAGTAGTTTAAAGATGAAAATCTATATAAAATGAGGATCAAAAGGAATGAGAGAATTTAATAATTGTAATCATAGATAACTACTGTTTTAGCTTTTGATGAATTGTAGGAAGAGTTAGAAATTAATGCTGTAATACTTTTATTCACAGCGGTCATGTGTGTCCCCAAACCAACTTCAGTACTACCACAACTTTGGTTCCGCAATTTTATGTTACCACCGCTTCAAGACACCCGTTCAGACGACAGGTCTGGGGACGTAAGAGGACGTCGCTGTCAAGCCAAATCCAACCGGTAAAAGTTCACCGCCAAAAACAAGGTACTGTAACCCCGACGATAAAGCAACGTACAGACCAACGAAAGTGCAGTGTAGTGAAGCAAAGGTTCATTCGAAAATGTCAATCAAAAGTGGGGATTCAAAATTATTATGAAATGGGTTATATGGGTTACTATCGACGAAATTTGGGTTCAACGGGTTTTTCTTTCTTGAGTAATTCATTTTGAAATAATTTGTTATTGTATGACTGATATTGTTGGTTTTGTGACGTCTTGCTATCTAAACAAGGGATAGTAATGCGCCCCCAAATCAGATGAAGAATGTCACAAAGTAACATGAAATTTTTGTTTCTGTTGTTCGATTTTAGTTGCCAATGTTTATTGAAACTGTTTGTATTTTACAATTATTTCAAATTGTAGTGTTATTCTATAGTAGAAACCTATTAAATCAGGCATGGCAAGATTAATAATAATCTTTAATTAAACTTCAATTATTGAAGTTTTCTTGACTCTAGCCCGTTCACCTGCATGAATTAGGTATAGACTCAGGTGTTTTCTAGATGTGTCGGCCTATTTCTAAATTCTAAATTTTATTCAAAATTATCTTCTTTATCATTTTTAAGGTAAGGCACAAAACATTAATTAATTAATAGTCTAATCATCTTCAAATAAACATTCATTAAAATATGTGTCTTAAAATGCTGTTCTGAGATAATCACTTCACTCACGGAAACTGCTTATTTGAAGTAGAAGTTTCTAAAATGAATCTATGTAACAAATGTTTTATTATTGGATTTGGAAAATATCCACCAGGTGATTGCATTTCATTGTTTAAATTTTCCATGCGTTTCGCTGCACGGCAGATTGCGCGGTTTGCTGAGCTGTTCGAGGTTCGGTTCGGCAAGTGTGAACATACTTCAAGAAATTAAACTCGAGAAAGTGTGACGTCATGCCAAATAAAATTCACGCTAAGCATTGAAAGTAGATAGTGGATTTGGCCCTTGAGGCTCAACTCACACTAACGCGACTCAGGTTGAGGAGAGCCTCGACTCTAGTCGAGAGCATGTATTCAAATGGTGACAGTCGCGGAGACTGAAATCGACTAGTCCGAGTGTTACCATTTTTTGGAAACACTCTTACTTTGGAAATACTAGAGTCGAGTCTCTTCTCGACCTGAATCGCATAAGTGTGAGTTGAGCCTAAAGAGCTCTGAACAGATGACAAGCGTCAGTGCTGAATTTTCACATACCATGATGAATTTCATGCCAAATATGTTGAGGCGAATATTAAATACTCACCTGGTTACCATTTTTGAAGAAAAAAAATGCAGGAGTTCCTCTGTTCTGGAAATGTGTATTGAAAGAAGTATCTGGTTCACCGCGATCTTTTGCACCTTCCAATCCATAGTAGCATTTGACAGTTGGGTAATTATGGCAATAAGCCTACGTATAGAAAAAATCAAAGTTAAGAAAATTGTCCAACAAGCCAAGTTTTACAATACGATAATCAGCATGGATTGTCAAAGTCAGGGAAGCCTCACAAAACTCAACCAACCTGATATCATAAACTGCATCGCTGCAACCCTGTCACCCTAATGTCATCAAGCAAATTGCTACAGTTTCGAGCTGAAATTCACATGTTGATTTTTACTTTCCTTGCCCTATTATCATAGGTGAGGAGGTATTGCTTCCCAGAAAAAATCTTTACCTTGAATAGTCATTGATTAGCTCTATGAACTGCCACAAGTCTCATATCTGTAAAAATTTCAAAAGCTCCGCCCCATCTATGCAAAGTTTGATTTTGGATACCCAATTATCAGGCTTCAGATACAATTTGAACAGAAAACTTCAGTTGAAAAAGATTGGGCATGGAAATCTCTACAATAATAATGTTCAGTAACATTTTCACCTAAAATTGAAAATAAGCTCGATATTCGTGAAAATGTGATTATTGAATCGCAAACTGTTGATTCTATTAAATCTTTCACTATTAAGAGATAGCAGACCTCGTGTGTCTCCAGCGTTATTATCCTGTTACTAGCTCGCTCAGATTGAATAGTAGACCTAGGATGCGCGTGAACACTGGCGTCAGGTGATCAATTTTCAGAATGGCAAGTAAAGTTGTGTGAGTGCGCCACACCAGATATTTTTATAGGTAGTATGATGATTTGAGTTCCATCCCATGCATTTATCTAGGTGTTGAATATTCGTGAATCTGGATAGGTTATTGTGTTGTATATAAGCAAACAGACCTCTCTTGTTTTCTTTTATACAGGAATTTCAACAGATAAGCATGTCATCCGAATGTTCCTTTTGTCAGGGTAAAAAAAATCCAAGGCCATTATAGAATATTGTCAATTAAGGCATTCAATAAGCTGCCTGTTAGTGTGAGAAATATGGATCGCGCCCGTTGTAAAACACAATAGTCCAGTCAATATAGAAATAAAAAAAGGGGTGTGCTTGCAATTTATATTGTAGTTCTGATTTTTTAATATATTATTCGGGTACATAAGAGAAGTCCTGAACCAATTTCTTCATGCAAAACTTCCTTGTGCTAGATACAGAGAGTCCCAAAAACCTCGTATTTTCGGCTCAATTTCCAGTTTTCAGCTATTTCTGCCAACTCTCGTAATCGGACAGAAAAATTTGCTCCCATCTTTTTCCTGGATTATGAAATTCTGAATAAAATGAGATTATTCAGAACCCTCTATCTCCAATGTGTACTGAGTTATGATTTTTCAAAAATGAGTGAAATTTTGAGAAAAAAAATCAATTTTGATGAATTTTAGTTTTTGTTCAACAATATCTTCCGATTGTTACCATTTAGATGTATGATTCAAAATCCCTCTGGGCGTATTTTTGAGATCAGGTAGAGCGCTCTATCTCATATAGATTTCCAGGTACACCTGACAACAATGCTCCTTGTATTGTGAAAAACACCTCATTTTCAGCTTTAACCATCATCACCAACTACATAGTCTTCTCATTGATATTTCTCACAATGACATAAGTTCATAAGATTATGTTCTATGAGAATCACCCGTTTGATGCACTCAGTTCCAGTATTTCCTTGTGGAGAGGCGCGCTCGAGGACACCTCAAGGATCAAAATTTCAAACACTTATAACTTCTGAAACAATGCTCAGATCTCATCGTACTACACTTCATTCTTCTCGGCTCGTCAAGGCGGTCCAAAATCATGCATCATAAGTCAAATTCGGTCGAAAAGTGGAAAATTTATTGTTGAGGTGTACTAAAGCTCATATTCCAATACACAAAAAATGGCCAATTTCTATATTCAAAGCTATGTATCTCGGTAACCCCTTATTATAGAAATCATTACTTGATCTTGAAATGTACAATATAATTTCCACATCCACCTGGTGTTAACGATTCATAGAAAAATATTTCCGTAGAGTAAGATTTGCTGTACTATGATAGGAAAAAGTGATTCAAGTAGATTTTAGACAACTGAGCTCGTAGAGGATGTATTTATCTACAATTTGGAATTAGTCCAGGCGCTGGCTTACATTGAGCATACATGAGGGGGGCAGAGAATTTGACTCCGGATTATTGTTAGGGGGTCTTTAGTGTATATGAAACTCGATGTCGTCACGTCCCAGGGTGGTCGACAGCTTGCGGGGGGTGGGGTAAGTTGTAAAAAACGCGAGCTTATAAAATCGCCTGTCCTGCAGTTACTATTCATAGTACAGCTTTTAATTTTTCTCAATATTATGTACACATAACTGGCTTTCAATGTGGTCCTCTACGTTTTTGCGATTAACCGCATAGTTTTTCCGTAAAAAAATAAAATATCTCGAAAAATGTATTTTTATTATGGACTTTTGTTATTTCTTGATATTCAAGTAATTAGCCGACTTGGAGGAAAAGGCTCCGCATAAACTTTGTGGCCGTTTCTTCCTGAAGCCAATTATATATATAGTTTGGAGGTTACGATAATAGATGCGATGGTGTGAGGGGGATAAGTAGCACTGTTATGCTGTGGCGCGGTCCACCCCATGATAATGCATGTAATGGCCTGTCTATCGCATAGCTCCTACTAGTCTATGTATTCAAATTATGTATTTCAGGAACGCTATCTATGTATTTTCGGTCGCTGAACACGATTTTTCAACTCTTAAGCCTCATAATTGATAATTCTCATCATAATATACAAATTATGGTCAAAATTACAAAGGTCATCTCATTATCATTATTTATGATTGTTTATATTTATATTTATTTATGTTCATATTTATGATTATCATTGTGTGCCGGGCACTGTCTTAATTCAGGCCTTTTCCCAAGTTATAATAGTAAATTTAATACGCAATAGACTAGAGCCATTATTGTAAGTGAGTTAGCGAAATAAATTATTTTCTCTCTCTATTATGAACGGCCATGACTTCGAGTTTCCCATGAGGATATTTAAAAATTGTGGCTCCGAGTCGTCGAGGAATGTAGATTATGGAATTATCTCTAAAACTTAGCCTTCTTGTCGCGACATAAAATGCGATAAGTTGGAAAACAGCAAGCATTGAAATTATAACAAACTACCGATTTTGCAGTTACTATTTGGTCCAAAGGCTGTAGAAGCCACGCGACGATTGGTCAAATTGATTCCATTCGCCCATAGGAGACCTGTTTCTAAATACAGTAGTGGGGATTCCCGAGTCGAGAGACCAGATTACGTTCCGGAGGACACTTTGCTAGGAGCACTACGAGAGTAAAGATGTAGTCACTATGTTTCCCCTTTTTGGGCAGGTTTATAAGTTTATTTCAGTAGTTAATGTAGGAGCTAGTTTATTTTTTATTAATGTTTAAATTTACTAGTAGTGCCATGTCCTGAAAGGTTTAATTGTGTTTCTTCATCATGTACGAATAATTGTTTCTTCAAATAACCGCTAAGGTACGTAAAATAAGGTTAAAATATAATTTAGGGAATTTTATTAATTGAAACTTCCATAAGAGTATTGAATTAATTAAGCCTGTTATTTTTCAAGTTAATAATATTGATTGAGAATAATCCTTTTGATTTTATTAGTGATGGAAGATACTTATAAATTTTTTTCTACAGAAGTATAGAAAGTTTTCAGTTACGTTACATTTGAGTTATTGTTTCTGGAGATATATTATCGTAGAGTATTGCTGAAGTCAGGAAGATAGCCTTTAAATTGAAATGAACTTTTAAGAATTGTTCATATTGAGTTTATGACATTTTTTAATTTATATTTTTCAGACTCTGTTTTCTTATGTCAAAAGGCTTTTGAATGATTTAGTAAATTTTTTATGATAGAAATCTTAATAGACGAAGAAGAAAGTTTTTCTTTTCCAGGAAATTAATATTAATGAATGTTCAAATTTTAATACAATTTAAATTACTTTCTATGTGTTTACTAATTTTATTTATTAAAGGTAAAAATTCCACAAGATGAATCTTATAAGGCAAACATTATCTTTTCTTAAAGTGAAATTTTCAATATTTTTTTCTTTTATTGTGTTATAAAGTGTCTTGTTTTATTAGGTGATAAATTCATAATTTCAGTTGATACTAGTTTTTGGACTTGTATTTGTAGGTAAATCAAATCATAAACTCTGGAATGTTCATTTTAATTAAGGTTCTGAGCAGTTTTGGGCGAATGCCCGTTATTTACACTTGGATTGCGTCCTATAGTTATAAATAAATAATAAATAAAATAAATGTTGGCTAGCGCACAAGTTTCCAACAATACTAGCCGAGCTACTATATGAAAAATTATATTTGATTTGCAAACCAAACGAAAAATATCATAAAAGTTAACATCATAATTAATGAAGTATTCATTTTTCTAAAGCATTATATTAATTTATTACGAGTGTTTTCATAAAGTTGCATTGTAGATTATGACACTCTGGCAAGTAAATTTGTTTTAAATCTGTTAAATTTGAGAAGGAAATCAGAACGTCAAGATAAAATCTAAATTAAATAACAGAATAACTCCTGTTTTAGCTTTTGATGAATTGTAGGAAGAGTTAGAAATTAATGCTGTAATACATTTATTTACAGCGGTTCATGTGTGTCCCCAAACCAACTTCTTGTACTACCACCCCTTTGGTTCCGCAACTTTATGTAAAACCGCTTCAAGACACCCGTTCAGACGACAGGTCTAGGGACGTAAGAGGACGTCGCCGTCAAGCCAAATTCAACCGGTAAAAGCTCACCGCCAAAAACAAGGTACTGTAACCCCGACGATAAAGCAACGTACAAACCAACGAAAGTGCAGTGTAGTGAAACAAAGGTTCATTCGAGAATGTCAATCAAAAGTGGGGATTCAAAATTATTATGAAATGGGTTATATGGGTTACTATCGACGAAATTTGGGTTCAACGGGTTTTTTTCTTTCTTGAGTAATTTCATGTTGAAATTGATTGTTATTTTATGACTGATCTTGTTTGGTTTTGTGACGTATTGCTATCTAAACGGGGATAGTAATGCGCCCCCGAATCAGATGAAGAATGTCAACAAAGTAACATGATATTGTTGTTTCTGTTGTTCGATTTTAGCTGCCAATGTTTATTGAAACTGTTTGTATTTTTCTATTATTTCAAATTGTAGTGTTATTCTATAGTATAAACCTATTAAATCAGGCATGGCAAGATTAATTGAAGTTTTCTTGACTCTAGCCCGTTCACCTGCATGAATTAGGTATAGACTCAGGTATTTTCTAGATGTGTCGGCCTATTTCTAAATTCTAAATTTTATTCAAAATTATCTTCTTAGGCACACAACTGCGCCACTCTGCTGTCTAGAGATATTTAAATCTCTGGAATTCAAATTTCCTAAAAAAATTAAATTTTTCATAACTTACTCTAATCATACTAGATCAATTTTTCTGAGTCTATACTTAATAATTCATTCTGTGAACGTGTTAACTGTCAATATTTTGGTTTGGAGTTGAATGAATAATTTATTGTTGCTACTCCAATTTTTCTGAAGTTAAATAATTGTAGATGAAACAGGAAAGTTATTCAGTTATGTTAAACCATTAAAATGATAATCTTTTGAAGTGCTTAAAGATAAAGTCAAGTATCATTGATGCTTAAGTTGAAAGTATTCTGAAACTTCATATTGAAATTGATCATTGATATTGAAAGGTTTAACGTTAGAATAAAAATGAGTAGAAGAAACTAGGATATGTGAGAAACAACTGATTCTAAGTGCTGAATAAATTTTTTGCATTCTGTAATTCCGTGAATGATGATAGAAATTATTGTGATGTCAACGTACGTATTCTGGTCTCACGCATCGGGTACTTGAGTATCATCATAGTATAGTAGTAGTGAAAGTGAATATTGAGATTTTAAAGGTCAACCCAAGTAAATTAGGAAAATTCGGAAATTATAATGGGAGAATGTTTGAGGAAAATAGGAATTTTTTTGATAAGTTTAGGTAGATCGAAGGTAATCAGAGAATAAATAGGAAACTGTTTTATTAGTTATTGTTGATATGTAGTTTTGAAAAGTTGATGAGTAGTTTTGGCCTTGAGATGTTTAAACTAAATAATTGGGTATTGTAGATTAAAGTTGAAACGATAATCAAATCCTTGGGAATTTGTATGAAAATAAGTTGATTCAGATGAGGTTGTTAAGTCCCTTTATCAGTAATGTTTATTCTCGAAAAGGTGAATCAGTTTTATTATTGGAAATATTTTTTTTAGGTGTGATTTTTGCGGTAGGCATGCGTAGTGATAGTGTAAAGATCCGTTGTGTTGTGACGTTTCCTGTAGACTGTGGGGATTTTTTTTTGTTTGTTTAGTTGAGACTCAAGATTTAGAGGAGGACAAGGGGATGTCCTGCCTGTGTGTGTTGTTGTTGAATTTAGGTAATCGGCGCGAGTGTAGGTCCGTGTCCAGAGAGAACGGAGCACTGCCCGAAAGTTGTCCATGTAACAAATCAAGGAATTTAGCTGTGACTAACCTTGCAAATTTGTACGGTGGAATTGTATAATTTTAGCGAAAGGCACCGAAGATGGTGTGAGCTGAGATTTTTTGTATCTAGTAAACGGTCTGGTTCATTCGAGAGTTATGGGGCTCGTCAGTAGAATAACGTAAACCGAAATCTAGAATATTTAGTGAGTCTTCGTAGTGATTGTAAGGAAAACAATCAGCGTAATGCAGTTTAGGGAAGCCCAGTCAAAAGGTTCGTTAATGTTTGGTAGGAAAGTCAGCCGCAAAAACACTAGTAATAATTGGTAAAAAAAATGGGTATTATTGAGTTTAAAGTTGCTTAGAAAATTGAAGGTTTTAGACAATGAATATTTAAAGTGATTAGTTAAGGTATACAAATAAAATAACAGAGAAACTTTTCGAGTACCTAGGTAATGTTAAAATGGTTATCAGTGAAAGTAGAAATAAATATTGGAACAGTACTGACGGGTTAAATTAAAATAAAATTAACAGTGAAATTCTTCTAGTTGAATTTGAAATAAAAAGGGAAAATCTCTTGAGTTAAGCATGAGTTTAAATTATTCTGTAGTTGAGAGTTGAAAGGGTGATTAAAAATTTAATTGGGGATATGAAAGTAGAAATATGTAGGAAAATTCGTGTCAAAAAGGAATTAGAATTTTTGTTGGGAAAATTAATTGAGGTAATTAACAGTAGTAGGACCCTTTAGAGATAAGTAGTCAAAAGTATTAATAAATAAAATAAAAAAAAATAGGAAAATCTTTAATGACATGATCAATTTTTTAATGATGAATAGTAAAATTGCAATCAAGTTTTCCATGTGGATAAGTTGGGATATTTTGAGATCTAGTTAAATATGAAGTTTATTGTTGAGAAATAATTATGTGAGGCTCCAGTAAGGTTGGAAATGTCAGTGCACTTGTAAATCAGTAATAGTGTAATAGTAGCCTATGCTTCCAGTGTTTTGAGAAAATGTCACGTACTTTGAGTTTGCGATAAATAATAGCCTGGCACCCGATATCATAGTTTTGTTTTGACTAGCGTTCTGTGGTAGAGGTTTCCTACTAGAATATTATAATGAAAAGTGTTTTTCTCATGATTGTAGAATGCAAAATCACGCTTGAGTCATGTTGAAAAATATCCGAAACAGATCAGAAAAAATAGGAAACAGATCAGTCTATTGAAGACAAGATTTTTTGTCGTGAGTTATAATTGGATAAGTTTTTGTGAGTATGGCGCCACTCTATAGCCTTGTCTCTATACACTCAACGAGATGATTCCTAATGAATGAGAAGGAGAAAAGAGAAAAGGAGTTATGATAAAGATATTTACCGTATTTGTTAGAAGGATTCATTACGGGTTCATGAAGGGTTTAGTCAAAGATTTTGTTACGTGACAATATAATGTATATAGAAGAAATTCCGGAATGTAAATAACTTGCGCAACTAGATTAGTCATTAAATTATGTTATTAACTTCGTAATATTAAATATATTTAGGTAGGTGAATTAGGTTTAATTTTATTTCATTGATCGGCTGCATACTCGTGGTAATGATTGTACAGTTTTCCCACGGTAGTAGATAATTGATTGTTTGGTAAATCGGGTGATGATCAATTTTTGAAGTCATCAACAGTCATAATACTATGTATGTAAATGATGTCTCTAATAATAATAATAATAATAGTTATTTAGCATAAGACGATTTATCATAATATTCTATACTATACCCATTTTCAATAGCTTAATACTCATCCATTCATAGTTAAGAATTATACATTCACATAGTTAGGAGTTAGTACATATAGATAATATATATTCCAATTCATAAAATAATAAGAATAATGTCTAAGGCCTCATATTTTATATTCTATTCGCTTTATATTTCATATTATTTTGTTGATATCCCTATTCTTTTTAGTTTACCTTCCATGATTAATACAATTATAATCTTATCATAGGTGTATTCAGTTTAACTGCTTCGGTTTTAGTTCACTAATATAATTCAGTGATGGAGATTTCCTGCTGGAATACAATAATGGATAGAAAATTTTCATAGCTACGGAATGTACATCAAGCGTGTGTCATTGCTCTCCGATGGCTCGCTAGCGTTGCAGTTTCAACCATTATTATCTTCGAATCGTAGCCTATGTAGAATAGTATTGCCTACTGAATTGCTTTATATTGTTAAAAATATGTTGCACTCTCAACTCTATAGTAATGATAGTTAGATTTCAATACATTCAGCTGAGTGAAAAAGTTTCATCCTTTACTATTATGATCAAACGTACTTCATATTTTACAACAGCAGAGTAACATAGAACCATTAAAACTATGATGTCTTTTAAACGTTTTCCCTTGTTAGAGTTTGCCAAGAAAATAACCAGGGACTCAATAAGTGATTGAAGTATTCAAGATTATTATACTCGGTCCGTCTTTAGTACCTACTTAAAAGGTGGACACGCCATATTGTTTTGTCCTGACTCTTGCCACAGTTTCAAAGACTCTTGCCACAAATCTCAATTAATTATACATTTTGCTGAATTTCGGAATGATTAAAGAGATTTCTTTTGAAGAGGGCCCGCTTCAAATGGATCCTACTATCAATCCAGAAATTCGACTCTCCAATCATACAGAATGCCTCTATGGTAACATATCCTGATTAGATTTCTTTTTGCGTGTTTCACACCGGAAGGAAGGGGAGTGTGCCGGCACTGTCTTTAATTCAGGCCTTTTCCCAAGTTATAATAGTAAATTTAATACGCAATAGACTAGAGCCATTATTGTAAGTGAGTTAGCGAAATAAATTATTTTCTCTCTCTATTATGACCGGCCATGACTTCGAGTTTCCCATGATGGATATTTAAAAATTGTGGCTCCGAGTCGTCG
>NW_024092931.1:0-15072 GCF_014356525.2 Nilaparvata lugens | reverse complement strand
CAGTTTCAACCATTATTATCTTCGAATCGTAGCCTATGTAGAATAGTATTGCCTACTAAATTGCTTTATATTGTTAAAAATATATGTTGCACTCTCAACTCTATAGTAATGATAGTTAGATTTCAATACATTCAGCTGAGTGAAAAAGTTTCATCCTTTACTATTATGAATCAAACGTACTTCATATTTTACAACAGCAGAGTAACATAGAACCATTAAAACTATGATGTCTTTTAACGTTTTCCCTTGTTAGAGTTTGCCAAGAAAATAACCAGGGACTCAATAAGTGATTGAAGTATTCAAGATTATTATACTCGGTCCGTCTTTAGTGTCTACTTAAAAGGTGGACATGCCATATTGTTTTGTCCTACTCTTGCCACAGTTTCAAAGACTCTTGCCACAAATCTCAATTAATTATCATTTTGCTGAATTTCGGAATGATTAAAGAGATTTCTTTTGAAGAGGGCCCGCTTCAAATGGATCCTACTATCAATCCAGAAATTCGACTCTCCAATCATACAGAATGCCTCTATGGTAACATATCCTGATTAGATTTCTTTTTGCGTGTTTCACACCGGAAGGAAGGGGAGTGTGCCGGCACTGTCTTTAATTCAGGCCTTTTCCCAAGTTATAATAGTAAATTTAATACGCAATAGACTAGAGCCATTATTTAAGTGAGTTAGCGAAATAAATTATTTTCTCTCTCTATTATGACCGGCCATGACTTCGAGTTTCCCATGATGGATATTTAAAAATTGTGGCTCCGAGTCGTCGAGGAATGTAGATTAATAATGATCTATTTATCTGTTAATTCTGTAAACTCAGTTTCGGTGATACCATGTAATGTCCAACACAATTATTTACGATAAATTCTCAGTTAAAAAGTTGTCTACATATCGATTACTCTGATATTTACTATCAAGTTTTATAGATCTCGAATCGAAGACTCGATTTTAATCAAGGAAAAATGTAATATTACAACACATCAATACATATCCATGGATACCTATTGATGGGTATTGGCCCAAATACCTATTGATATCAATGCATTTTTTTCATTGATCTCTATTGATCACTTCCGCTAGGGACAGAGGGGATAAAGATACACACTCTTGCTATATCTACCTACTAACTAATCCAAATAAGGCTGCAAAGTCAAAAATTGTGTCACAGGACACCCCTTCAAATTTCATTGTTAAACTATAATTGTTATGTCCATAAGATACTGTCCACCTCGTAAACTTGGCCTCTGGAGGAATGCAGTCGATCTAGTTTTAGGCAAGACATAATATGGCTGTTCTGAACAAAGCTCAGGCTAGAGCTACCAGAGGACTGTAATTTACTATTTAAATAATCAAATACAAACAAGGGGCAAAATTTAATCTTCAATTTGAGCCAGGTTATTTGTACAGTTAAACTCTGCATTAATGTAAAATACAATAAAAAAGAGCAAAACTCACCAGATTCAATCCAATCTGTCTACTTGCCCTTCGAAGCCTTCATTAGGTGTTTTGGTCAGATTCAGGGTGGGATGAAATCTGGGAAAAGACAGGTTTGCTTCTGGGCTGCCTTTTTGCATTGATTCTATGTTCAACTTACAGGTCATACACTGTGTTTCAAACAAAGCTCAAACTGGATACTTTATAAATTCAAATCCGATTCAAATTAATTCAATTCAATACTATTCACACTGTTATATTCATAATTCACACACATGACATTCAAACAATTATTTACAAGAAATTTCCGATCGAAATTACATGACACACACACAATTTTGGTCTTGCACAACAAGACGGGCTGACGAAACAAGATAGACTGGGGCTTTCACATCGACAAAGCCAAAAACAGCTGGATGGTCTGCGCTGGTGCAAACACAAGCCTGCTATTGGCAGAACTGCAGTCTGGGATTTTGGCGCTACAGTTCGAATTCTCTGGCCAGACCATACCCCCGCCTCTGAAAAACTATTTTTCAGCCAAGTTACAAAAACTGAGAAAAAACACAGAAAGGAAAAAATCCAGACATGCCAAAAGGAACAAAAACCACACAAAGGGACAACAATAACGAAGGTCCAGCATGACAATTCTTCTTGTGATGATAATCAATCAACATCGATACAAAAGCGTCGGATTTTGGTAAGATCATCTGATGACAAGTCTCAAATTCCAGTCCAGCATGAGACAAACGACCGCCAACGCGAATCACACCTCTATCAATGAATGGAGACAGGCGACGTAGGTGCATAGAACAATCTTCTCCCTTCTCTAATTGCACAAATTCAGATGAAAAATGTATCTTCTGTACCACTTTACATAGATACCTCTCAGCAACATCGAAATCTGATTCTTCTGATTGGGGTAAGATTCGTAAGAATTTGAGAACAAGAATTACAATTCTCAAAAGACGACCATAATCCGAACAACGACCAATCAATGAATATACTGCATTGCTGTTATAATCAGGAGATTTTGTGACTGTCAACACGGACGGTTTTTTCGCTCCAGTGGATCCACGATCTCTTCCATTTGAGTTCGGACGGGCCAATCGCATTCGTCCTCTGCTATCCATGATGGACCTGAGAGCCACAACGGAAAGTTCACAAGCTCAACTGTGATAAACCTCTAGACAAACAGTCCGCGGGATTTTCAATTCCGGCAACATGCATCCACTCCTGTATACAGGAATCCTGTATTTTTGCGATGCGATTACCAACAAAAGTTTGCCATTTCGCGGATGGAGCATTAATCCAACACAAGGTGACTGTAGAATCAGAGAGTGCGACAATACGAGACACATGACAACGTTCACTAATAATAGTGAATACTGAATTCATGAGTTCTGCCAAAAGAGGGCCGCACACAACTCCAACAAGGTATGAACAATTTTAGATGGTGCTACCTTGGACTTTGAACACAATAATACAACTCTGGCTCCTCGCTCTCCTTCTGCGACTTCACATAGATAACTGCACCATAACCAGACATGATGCGTCACAAAAACCATCAAACTGATGTGAGAATTCTGAAACAAACCAACGTGACGTGGAACAGCAAATTTAAAAAAAAAGGCAACTCTTTTTGACAATTCTCCCAAAGAGTGCAGATAGACTCAGGCAGCTTCTCGTCCCAATCCACTTCTAATTTCCACAGTTTCTGGACAAGACATTTTAGAAATAATGTAAACGGTGACAAGAGACCAAGTGGATCATAGATACGAGCCATCACTGACAGAATAGAACGCTTAGTAGCAACGACCTCACCACTCTTGACTGAAAACTGAAACAGATCAGTACTAGGTTGCCAATCAATCCCAAGATAGCCAAGGAGTTGTCTGCTTCGAAATCCTTGTATGAAAACGATTTCTCTTCCTCCGAGAATTTCTCCAACATTGATGGTGAATTTGAAGTCCACTTTGTGAGTGAGAAACCTCCTCCCTCAAACAGCTGCTTGGACTGACGATACAGCTCCGCGGCCTCTGACTCTGTGGCGACAGATGTGACTAAGTCGTCCATGAACATGTCTCTTGTATTCTCGCCTTGGCTGCTGGAAAACGATTTCCATCTCCTCTACAAGCTGGTGGACGGTGCGAAGCGCCAAATATGGAGAGCTTGAAACACCAAAAACAACACGATTGAGCTGATAAATTTCGATTGGATCCTCCGGCGAAAATCTCCACAATACACGCTGATAACGACAGCAGGAATCCTCCACTAATATCTGTCGATACTGTCACAAAGTGAATTTTTGTGACGGATAGAGAGCTGTCGTCTAGTGTAGAATTAGCGAATTTATTCTGTTTTAGAATTAGAATAGGGTCGACAACTTCCAGATATATCTTGTTGGACTTGTAGTAGTGTATGCACATTATCACCATCGTCGCCAATCCCTATGAATCAGCAGCAGCCGTATCATCAAAACGATAAGCGGCTACCGAGTCGGGTTGGTATTGCTCTTCATGAAATTTCTGGAATAGAATATTGTTTACCGGCTGATTTGGTGTAGTAATTAGTATCATTGTCATCATTAGCTGCACCCTTAACATCAGGAGCAGCTGAGTCAAACCCTGTCACATGACCAGTGGCGTGATCGTCTTTTCAGACTCCCATTGGTCGGCAATCTTTTTTCTCCCAGCCTCCTAATTTTCAGCGACCGGGTGCTGCTTCAAGAAGACCTGGGAGAGAGGCAGTTGTTGTTCGGTGAACGGGTTCGTGTACGGCTGCGTTCCGAGCGGCCCTCCTAATAGTGGTGTACTAGAGGGTTAATATTCTATTCTGTATTTTAGTGAATAGAATATTGTATGTCGAATTGCCGACTGGTTGAAGGTGGATTTTCCTGGGGGATTCTCTGTCCTTGTAGGTTTCATATAGGCAGTTGTTCGGTGAACGGGTTTGTGTACGGCTGCGTTCCATGCGGCGCTCCCAATAGTGGTGTACTAGAGAATTAATATTCTATTCTGTATTTTAGTGAATGGAATATTGTATGTCGAATTGCTGACTGTATTTGAAGGTGGATTCTCCTGGGGGATTTTCTGTCCTTGTAGGTTTCATATAGGCAGTTGTTCGGTGAACGGGTTTGTGTACAGCTGCGTTCCATGCAGCGCTCCCAATAGTGGGTACTAGAGGGTTAATATTCTATTCTGTATTTTAGTGAATGGAATATTGTATGTCGAATTGCCGACTGTATTTGAAGGTGGATTTTCCTGGGGATTCTCTGTCCTTGAGGTTCATATAGGCAGGTGTTCGGTGAACGGTTTGTGTACGCTGCGTTCCGTGTGGCGCCCAATAGTGGTGTACTAGAGGGTTAATATTCTATTCTGTATTTCAGTGAATGGAATATTGTATGTCGAATTGCCGACTGTATTTGAAGGTGGATTCTCTTGGGGGATTTTCTTTCTTGTCGGTTATTTTTCCTAAATTCGTATCACTGGGGGTGAACGAGTTATCCTTGGTTTGAAACCTGTAAGGGATCTCAAGTTTGTGCTACAAATAGTTGAGTGGGAAATTTAGCTAGGCTCTCATAGCGGGTTATCTTTGAGTACTTAATTTATAAGTCTTGACTCTGTCGCTTCACGACGTTTTTAATTAAATTATAATACGGGAAGTGGGAATCGGTTCGCTATTCTCCATATCAGTATCCACGTCGATTCAGGTAATTGAATGTCAGGACTGGTAGTCCGTATATTTTTCCTTCTCTGTAGTAAGGGGCCTTTAGTTTAAAGAGTAATTTTTCTCCATTGAATTTTATTCTTGTAGGAAATCCCTGTCCTTTTTAAGAATAGTTTTTCTCAATTATTTTTATTCTTGTGGGAAAATCCCTGTTCCTTTTGAGATAGTTTTCTCGATTAATTTTTATCCCTGCAGAGAAATTATTATCATTTATAGTAAGTTTTCCTTGCTTGGTTTTCATACTATAGAGGGCCCGTATTTTAACTTTTCTTAGCAGTTTCTGACTTGCTGTAATACTAGTAGGAAATTCCAATCATTTCCTTGAGAACTCAGGCACAGCTTGAGTTCGTCCTTGTCGAAGTGGTAGACTGCGACGTCCTTTCTCTTTCTTTCTCTTCACTTTCCTATTCTAAAATCCTCCTAGCTCTCGGTACAGCTTGAGGACTTCCTCGCCGAAGTTTTTAGACGCGACATCCTTCCTCTCTTCTTTCTCTTAATTCTTCCTGGTTAAAATCCTTCCTGATCTCAGTTCAGATTCGAGATCATCCTAGTCGCGGGTTTTCAGAACCGCGAATCCTTTCTAAAATTCTTAGAAACCTGTCTCTTAATAGCAAATATATTTGCGGCTTTACCTGTGGAAAAATCACGAATTTTCCCGTGATCTGAGTTGCAAATTAGAGATCGATCTTGTGGTAGTCCTTAGACTGGCAATTACTTGGAAAAGTCTATTGAAATCTTTTCCTGAATTAGGAGTCTCTAACTCGATATTTTCCTTGTGGAAAAACCTGGAAAAATCCTTTCCTACCCTGACACGACAGACTGTTGTCTTCCCGATATTATTCTACAGACTGTGTCTGGAAAAATCTTTTCTATCCTCTCATAATAGTCGACATACTGACTATTAATTTAAAAGCGTTTCGGACGATTGAGAGCGATTCCCACACCCTTAAGGCAGTCACAGATGGCCCTTAATAACCGGCGCGCAGTCACCAGATTAGTGCGGAAATCCTGTTTAGCAGTTTCAGAATTGCTGAAAATCCTTTCGCAGCTGCAGGCTCGCGATTCAGAAATCCTACACCTAAAACCTTATCCTCTAAGCTTTAATTACCACGTAATTGAAATGATATACTGTATTTAGCTAGCAGGTCCAGCTTGCTGAGAGCTAGAGCGCAATTCTCAGATTGTGGATTATTGAGCAGATATTTATTTGCTGTAGAGAATAATAATCTTATTATTGGTTTCCTGTTCCCTATACCCTATACCGATACCTCATACCCTGCACCCTATTCTCTATAGCTTACACCCTATACCGTGCTCTATTTGACGATATCTTAAATATCACTAACAACTCCATAGTTCCGCAATACCTTTACCTCATAGCTCTCACCTTAAACCCCATTGAAAACCCACATCCCGGGCTTGCAGGTACAGCTTGCTCGCCGTCAATTCGCAGTTGGTTCAGATTGCGTACTACCTTTATAAATAGAATTATTGGTAGGGATCTGATAGTCAGATCCGTCTCCTTGTGTAGGGTTATCTTAATATCCCTTAACACCCATCCTGTACTCCAAAGGCCGAGGGCCGAATCGGCCAGTAACGCCACGGGTAAACACTCTTCCCCTGAAAGTAAAAATCTCGTGAAAGAAGCAGAGAGTAAAGAATCAGGATAGAGGGAGAAGTGTAGGTCTGGTAACTCCACCTGTCAGTATGGCTACTGACCCCGACCCATATCCGACTGTAGCTAGTCCGCGTTGTAGCAATACTTCGCAATTATTAGGAAACCTAGAGGGTGGAATAGGACATTCTAATAATACATTTGTTTAATGTCGGCAGTTAGTGCGATTGGGAACAAACAAAAATTAACTAACAAAACAAAAATGTCAGTCTGCAATTTGGGGACCAGCATGAAAAACTGGTCCAATGACAAACCCGATGATGTTCTGGAACCAGCAACAAATACAATTCAGATGGGCGTGGTAGGGCTGCTTGCTTTCACGATGGCGTGATGCGGTATGTAGTAACCACCTTGGTCTATCTGATCTGCTACAAACGACATGTGACCCTGACGTAGGTAATCGATCAATATTTCATGATATGAAATACAAGTATTGCTGTCAAGCTCTAGTCGTCTCTCCAAAGTCAGCAGTCTGCATTTGGCGACAGCATACGAATCTCCCAAGCTGCTGGGCGGCTCCGCAAATGACAAGGCACAACAAAACACGACCAGAATTCACATGATGTACAGACTTCCGAAAATTACCTCACACTCCAACTCTTCCGGTTTCAGTTGACAGCTTGGTGCAGGGCACGATTCCAACTCCCAAAAAACGTTTCACAAAACTATCCAATGATGGACTACTAACGAATGGACTACAGATGGCTGTAAAACATTCAACACATTCGTGTTGAAGTGAGAATCGGCGCTCTCCCCATCAGAATGTGACCAAAGACCCTATTAACAGTCATCAATTCGTGCGATTCACCTGTAATAGGACTCCCACGTAGCAAGTGAGGAACTAACTCCGCACCAATGATGCCATCTATTCTACTAGGAAGGTAGAATTTGTCGTCAGCCAGTGTGAGATTTCCAAGATGATGAAGTTTGGATCTGTCGATTTCACAAGAAGGCAACTTGTCAATGACTTCATCTACCACTGTGGCATCCATTGAAAACTTGACGGTAGGATCCAACTTCGACTGAATCGACACACAAGTACGACCTCGAACTTCACTAGTACCACCACTAAATCCACGAACAACGGTTTTCATGGTCTGGAATGGTAGTCTCAAACGCTGACACAATTTGGCTGTAACAAAATGACACTGACTCCCGGTGTCAACCAAGAAACGAACATACAAACGAACATAATGAACAATAAAAAAGAGCAAAAACTCACCAGATTTAATCCAATCTTGTCTACTTGCCCTTCGAAGCCTTTATTAGGTGTTTTGGTCAGATTCAGGGTGGGATGAAATCTGGGAAAAGACAGGTTTGCTTCCGGCTGCCTTTTCGCATTGATTCTGTGTTCAACTTGCAGGTCATACACTGTGTTCAACAAAGCTCAAACTGGATACTTTATAAATTCAAATCCGATTCAAATTAATCCAATTCAATACTATTTACGCTGTTATATTCATAATTCACACACGACATTCAAACAATTATTTACAAGAAATTTCCGATCGAAATTACATGACAAACACACAATTTTGGTCTTGCACAACAAGACGGGCTGAACAAAACAAGATAGACTGGGGCTTTTACATCGACAAGGCCAAAAACAGCTGGACGGTCTGCGCTGGCGCAAACACAAGCCTGCTATTGGCAGAACTGCAGTCTGGGATTTTGGCGCTACAGTTCGAATTCTCTGGCCAGACCAATGGCACTGGAGAGCCAGGTAGCGAGTACACAAACGCTCTGGTTTATTTGCCTTTGCCAAATGTAAAACTGAGTAATTTTCATCCCACCAAATTTGTAATTTACCAGCGATCTATAAGTAAAATTACATCCTAACGTTTTTAGTTGTTACATAAAATAATAGAGTTTAAGATGAGTAACTAATTTGATGAAAAAATAACACAACATTCTGACGTTTACTCTGGTCAGCTGTGGAAACAAAACTGAAAGCTGAATGGTGGATAGCTTTATTAGTGAGCACGGTTTGTAGCCACACTACTGAGTCGTCAACACATTGCGCCTCTCGTTCATTTCCCCTACGCCTCAGACCTCAGAAGCCAAGTTACGAGCAGTGACAGTACATAGTTTTCATAGTTTTATACGCGAGAAACCAAAAATGATACCTTTGAACCACCCCACCCCTTTAGCACAATGGTTAGGGGTGAGGACTTTTGATATGTTTACCTCCTTACTACCCTAACAGAACTGCATGTCAAAAATTGTCTTCAGAACTTTTCCCTCTATAACACTTTCTTGACTGGACTAATTGTATTTTAATAAAGGGCTGGAGTGGATAAAAGTTATCACAAACAACAGCAGTTACTTTTTATAAACAAGCATTTTTGTCATTGTAGGGCTCATTGATGGCTTGAAATAATATATTCAAGTGAAAACTATCGAAAAAAGACTCCATATAATGGTTGTGGTGGGGGGTCAGTTCCCGGATAATACAGTAATAAATCTATAGCTCTATAGGTACTATCCTTGCTCCCCACCAACAAAATTCATAATACGATTTTACTTATTATTGCTATCACTGAATATCCAAAAATTATCGTCATATTATTCAAATTTGTTGCTGCTGTTTTCTTGCAATGTTCTATTGAAAGTAGTTCGTTAAAATTGATGATGTTGAAATCATGATCAAATTGTAAAATAAATAGCAAATTATTATCCATAGAAAAATATAATTCCATTAATCAATTGGTAAAACTTACACAATAATTTCCAGGTTAAAAAATTCCGAGAACTAAGAAATAACCATGGTCGTATTCTAACAAATTCAAGACCAGTACAATCCCTCAATTCAAGAACAGTTATGTTTTATGAGGATTCATCAGAAGCCAATTGCAATTGAAATTGAAAAAAATGCCAATTCCTGTGAATATTGTCGATTTTGTCTGTCAATAGTGAAGTTATTCATGAATATTTCTTTATATATAATAAAAACATCCTGTCTCAATTGTATATTGTTCGAATTCTGTTGTAGAATTGAAATTTTATCATTATTTATGTATATCATTGGATTCAATTGTTAGGACGTCAGATCCTTCTAATCTGAAATTCAATACAAAAGTTTGAAAAGGAAATAGAGAAGCTAACTCATACCACAACAATGACTTATCAGATGGATTATTTAATTTTGAATTCATTTGTTAATTCTATTTGAAATTCTAGAATCATAATTTTATTAGAATTTAAGTCAAGTATTGTTTGAATGCTCTAAAACTAGTATATACTAACCAAGTAAGGACCACATCCAAATTTGAAGAGGAATGAGAAAAATATCAGAATTCTCAACCTGGTTAGAACAAAGAAATTATTGATCTATCATGCTTCCATATTAAACTCGCAAGTCAATTATCACCAGAGAATAAATCCAAAACTCTTCTGCTTGTTTCACACAAAACTTAATATCTTTTTGTTCAACTGTCTCATAAACATTCCCATACACATTAAAAACCATTGACACGAGTTTTCAAGCATATGCTGCTTCTGACGTTAAATTTATTGGCAATTAAAGAAGATGCTAATATTTATATGAGAGCCAGTAAAAAGCTGTCATTCTCAGCATTGAATACTTTGGTGTGATATTCAAGTGGAATCTCACATTTGGAGGACTACTGGCAAATTTAGTTTTGCAACCGTCATACTGGCTTGGCAATTTGCAATTCAGGTAATATCTATTCAATTTTAAATACTACTGTAGTTTTTACTTGAAAAATATTAGTTCCAAATTGTGTGTGAGCAACAGATCAGTGATCCATTTCGCTTCCATGACAAAAATTAATTATAACAATTTAAAATAGCTCTGAGATAGACTTGAATTATGAAACTTATTAATGTTCTATTTGGAATTGAATTATAAACAATATAAAAAGTAAGTTAGTAATTTTTTCTGAATGCTGCCGCGATTATCAAATATCAAGGCTTTTGTGATTTTCATTGCTTTTCAATTATCAGCAAATACATTATTAATGGTTCCACAATCAATCAATCAGTCTCTTTATTCAATACCTACATCAATATGAACATGAATGCGTCATTGAAAAAATAACAATATATATAATTATACAGGTGTCCCACCAAGGTTGTAACAGCCGTTGACCATAGATTTCACTCGACATTTCTGACAAAATATGTTTTGTAAAATTTTCTCTTATCGACCTTAGTTTTCGAGATATATCGATTTTTCGATATTTTCAGAATACGCCTACTTCCGGTCATTAAATACTCAATAACTCGAAAACTACTTGTCGAATTTAAATTTCAAGGGTATTGTTGGAAAGAGAAGAAAATTTCAAACAGATTGATGTAATTTTATCCGTTGTCAGATATTTTGTAGTTTTTATTAGGGCTTAAACTGAAAGAATGCTATTCTTTAAATTGAAAGTCAAATTTCAAACCGATTTTTCTCAATTTTTCTCCGGGTAATAATTATAATGGTTTCAATATCCAAAAACTTTTCCATTTCATAAGCTTTCGAATGAGTATAAACTCGAAAAGGTAAGTTCCATGATAAAGTGTTCAAAACTGCTAATATCTGGAATGAACACCTTCAAAAAGAGGAAATTCCCAATAGCATGCATCAAGTGGTGATCCTAAAGGGTGAAATCACCTGATTATTGCATTATTTTCTGTAGTACATAGTCTTAATCCTATATAAAATATCAATCATACAATTTATCCACAAAATTTATTCATAGAATAATAATAAAATGTGGATGAATGACAGAATTGAAAAAAACTGATGGCAATAATCCAGAAGGTAATCACATATCATGCTAACTGCTTACAGGAATTCAAAATAGACTGTTGCATTTCTGTTTATGCAACTTTGCTGTGTTTCATCAAGCTTCGAGTTGCCCGTTTCACTTCGTTGGGACGTGTCTCCATTACTTTAAACGTCAATCGAATTCTGAGAATCAGTTCCTCCCTGGTCTCCATGATCCATGTAAACTTTACTTTTCACAACCCCCCAAAAGTAGAAGTCTATTGGAGTAAGATCAGGCGAGTGTGGTGGCCAACTCAGGGGTCCACCTCGGCCTATCCACCGCCCAGCATAATTGTTATCAAGCCATCCACGGACGTTTCTAGCATAATGAGGGAATTTCTACCAAATTTGAACGTTTTTGGTCCGGTAGATTTTTAGTTCTGTGAGTGAGTGAGTCAGTCAGTGAGTGCCATTTCGCTTTTATATAATATATATAGAAGAAGATAGATTATGGTACAGGAAAATAATAAAGTTATGAAAAAGTCATATGATTGTAGAATGTTGATTGAAACTTGTGAATATGTCAGAAGATAAGATAAACGAACGCGCAACTCACTTTTTAAATAGATTTATTAACAAATAAAACGTACATAATGGCAGCATGACTATTGGTAACGGAATGACACGAGAAATAATCTTACAGAGGTTTAAATACTAGTACAAAGTGCTTACTCTACAGTTCCTAAATCTATTGTCTTATATGTATATAACTCTTCCCCCCTTAAGATGAAGGTGTCCTCACCTTCATAGGGTAGCTGGGGTGTAAGAAATATTTTAGAATTTTCTAAGTGAAATTGAACAGTATCTAATTTCTTGTCTGGAATCACAAGTTTATTGAATACATGAGAATGAAAAACAACATATAATATAATAAGTATTAAGCACGCCATTAATATATAAACTACATATTCTGATAAGTTGCTACTAACTACAAAATCTTCAAGAATCAGTAATGGCTCTAAATAAGTATTTGCTTTATGTATTTCGTCAAAAGTAAAATTAGTGATTATTTTATTTTCATAAGTCGGTACTTCAGTAGGATATAGAACATTACTTTCCCAAAATGTATAAGGTTTACTAAAATTTAATAATGCTTCATCTTTTTCAAGGGCTATTAGTTGTGTAGATTTTGGATATGTTAAAATATTTCTTGAGCCGTGAACAATTGAACTCTTGCTGATGTTAAACATTAAATATTGGTTTATAATCGGAATATATTTAATAAAAGAACTATACCCTTTGATAACTAAAGTCCTACAGCTATTCAACTTCTTATCACTAACCAATTCTTCTACACACTTGTTAACAACTTGTGTGGCATTTCTACAATAATAATTATTATTCAATAACTGGCAATCGCCTTCATACAATTCATGACCTTTAATAACTAATGATGGATCAACATGTATCGTAATTATTTCATTGTTCGTTTTTACAGGATAAGACAGCATAAAAAGTGTTTCGTACAAATTAGATTCTAGTGGAAATTCAATAAAATAAGATATAATATCATTATGAATAGAACAATGAACACTTCCTAATTCCCATAGCACCTTAGGCTCATCGGATATCAATTGTAATTTAATAGCTCTGATGACACGCGCAATCTCGTCAAAAGTGAGGATGCTTGAATGAATTATGTTAAGTTTACAAAATTCCAAACTCGTTCCTATATCATCTATTCTATTGTGAATTATTGTTAGCGTGTCAAACAAAATATGATGCTGTTCATCCAGTTCTACAGAATCAAATTTACTGTTGACAGAATTAAAATAATTGTTAGGTTTCAAATTATTAGCGTGGATTACATCAATTCCATTGTTAAAGCGACTAATTAGATTTTTGTTGATTGAAACTTGATTCTTAAGATCATGTTCTAAACTAATTTCGTTGGAATGCACTTTTGTCAAAATTTCATCATATTTAGCTTTATCATCAGCATCCATATTTCCTGTAACAAGACAGGAACCTAAGGAACCTAATCCATTAAAAAGACCTCTTTTATTCGAAATTTATTTAACAAAATATGATCGAATTTCATGGTAACTTGATCGAGATGTAATTGAAGTAATTTAATTTTCGTTTTATCGGTTTCTTTTCTATTTAACAATTTATTGTATTGAATTCTTGAGTGTAGAAAGTTCATTTTGTGAAGCTGTAATGTTGATGTTATGCACGTAAGTGTAGGTTCTGTTAATGATGAAAGCATCCTGGATTCGGATGGGTACGACTCCTGCTGATCGTGAGAGGTCAGTCGTCTTGAATGCGTCTACTGGGGCCAGGTTGAGGGCTGCCAGGCTAACAATCAGGAGGGCGAAGTCTGCCAGTTTTAGACTTGTCTTGTGGCGGATCTTTGGGTTGCTTCGCCTTCGGCGGAGGTGTTCGTTCATCTGAAACAGAATTATCATTAGTTTTGTTCACTTTACGTGGTCGCTTAATGCGATTGGGATGAATCTTGAAGGGGCGTTTCTGGATCGCTCTTGAATTTGTCGCTAGATTGGTGTTATTATCATATTTCCACTTTGAATATTTCGGCTTATTCATCTTATTGAACGTCGTCTTGATGTACGGTCCCCCGGAATTTCAATCTCTTTTTCACGGTCTTGATTTACTCTTTGTTTGGTCTCTTTCTCAGTTATTATTTTTCCTTAACGAAATTGTGAATTGTTTTCAGCTTATGCAGATAATCATTCGTTCGTTCCTCTGTTACTAACGTATTAGCCAAATCATTCATATATGGATTCTTCGAAACTCCATATGTACTCCATGGTGTTAGTTTTTAGATTGGAATGAAGCGTGTTGTTGAACGCTATCAGGGCTAATTTCATGTTTTCAAGTGTTTCCTATTCTTGTTTTCCAATTGAAGAGCGTTGGGAAGTTCGATGAGGGTGGAATGCGCTCGTTCTAGAAGTTCTTGCGAATCAGGGTGGCCAGGCGTCACATATGGATCAATGTCATACAATTTCAAAAATTCTCGTAGGCTGTTATTATCGAATTCTCGCCCATTATCCATTTGTACTATTTGCGGAGTTGGAAAAGATGAAAGGTAGTCGAAAAGGATTTTCTGAATCTCGATTTGATTCAAACTTTCCAAGGGGTACGCTGCTAACCGTTTAGAAAAGCAATCTATTACCGTAAGAAATTTGATCTTATCGTACTGGAAGTGTCTATCTGCATTTTTCAAAAGGTTTGTGTGGTGTGGGAGCAACTTATATTCCACCTGCACTGGGTTCCTATCATATTTTACTTTTAACAATTTGACACTTGTTGATGTAGGCTGTTATATCGCGAAGCATTGATGGCCAGTAGTAGGTTTTCCGAATGTGATTGTAGCTTTCATTGATTCCTCGATGGCACGTTTTCCCGCGGTGGTAGTTGGCGACAATGTCCTTCTGTTCTCTCCATCAGTAACATCCAGATTAATCTTCTTGTAGCGTTTCATTTGACTGTTTGAA
>NW_024092930.1:0-14715 GCF_014356525.2 Nilaparvata lugens | reverse complement strand
CTTAGTACCTTACCGGGCACACCACAGGACTTAAACTTACTTCCTATACCGTCTATTGAATATTTAGCTGTTATTTTTGACTGTGAGCATGCTCCCATTCTTTTTAGTTTTGGTCTATTTCTTTTAACATAACTCACCATAATATCATTAATTGACCGAGCGAAGTGAGGTCTAAGATTAACGTCGATGGTTGGCATTGTTTAAATGTTTGATGTTTTATGTTGCGCATTTACGGCGAAACGCGGTATAGAGTTTCATGAATTCGACAGGTATGTTCCTTTTTTAATTGCGCGTCGACGTATCTACTTTTTGGAAATTTTGCATTTCAAGTTAATATAAAAGGTAAAAGGAGCCTCCTTCATAGGCCAATATTAGAGTAAAATCCGACTATAGAATTTTCATCATAAATCAGCTGACCAGTGATTACACAGATGTGTGGAGAAGCCAGTCTATTGCTGTATTTCCATAAGGTCTATAGTTTTAATCAGGTACTTGTGGATGAGAATACTGCGTGGGGTCTACTGTTCACAGAACTACTAGTAACTCACCATAGGACTTGAAATCACTACCTTATTTATAACGTCTATTGGGAAGCAATATGATGACTATTTTTAGTTCTAGTCGATTCTGCCAACATAATATTATCAATTACTCACCATCGTATAAACTATCAAGCGATAGCTGAAAAAACTTCTTCGTGGGAAATTGAACTCACTATTTTTACCGTCTATCAAATTTGGCTGTTATTTCAACTGTACGTAATAGGCCCATTCTCTGTAATACTGATCGATATATCCTAGTCCAACTAGATATTGATAGACCTACTAAGAACTATTTGACCAATCGAATGTCCACTGCACTTCTGAACAGCTACTACTTGTTTGCAATCATATTAACTCTTCACATTTTTTAAAATGATAAGGATGTTATAATAAACATTGAAAGATAATTAATCGTATCATCAGCGATTAAGTCAAAACAAGTTGAAAGCCTCATAGTAATAAATTTTTCAGTAGTAATCGATCTTTCACAAGGTTGTATTGAAATTCAAGTAACCCACATAATAAAAATTGATAATATCCAAAAAGTCGTTTCTTTTTCACAAGTACTTTCTCTTTAATCTGACTTGTTATTGTGACAAATGAAGTCAAATGATTCCAGACCAAATTGATGATTGGTATTATTCTCTTTTCGAGTTTCTTGATTGATTTTTTCATTGACTTATTGTATATCTATAGCCTCAACACAAATTCTGCTCGATCTCTTGAGAAATGATCCTAAAAGCAATTCACCTGCTGTAGATACACGAGATTTCCATTGATTCTTGGTCCACCTAATTCGAAAATATGCTAAGTTACTCGTACTGTACTTTTAAGATACTCGTAAAATAGGTAAATATACTCGTTACTGTCAAAACCGACACAACTACCATATCCTGATAAGTTACATACTTGAGAGCTATTATCATTTTATTTTATGATTCATCATTACTTAAGCACACACACTATTCTCATTAAGCTGCGTACAAATATACGCGCCCTCCAACCCGCTCCACGCACGCTCCGCCCTCGTTCCGCCATCGCTTCGTAATCGCTCGCCCCCCTCTGCACTCGCACCGATCATGAACGTTACGGGAGATGTTAGCTCTTCTCGCGTTCCACTCTTGCTCCCCGGTCGATTATCAATCGCTCTGCTCGAGTGACGTTCGGTTGCGGAGCAGAGCGACAGTCTGTACCTAATTTGAATCCAACTTTATTCTTTTGCTTTCTCTTATATAATTTATTATAGTAACTTTTTATTCATACATTTATTTCTATTTCTTATTCTAACTCACTTCCTTTGTGATTTATTTTTTCAGAGATACTGAATAGTATTTTTTTTCAATTAATTAACTAATTCTCATCTTTTTTGTCAAGAAATATTCACATCATTCCATTTTCAATACAAAATTTTAAATGATAATGAATTTGCCTCTCCTTATTGTCACTTGAAAATTGTATAAATGTGTTGAAAGCTGTCGTGTCGCTGAAAATGAAAACATAAGATAGACAGGCCAATAGTAAATCAGTCGAAAACAGTAATATTTATGAGTAACAACTCAGAATCTTCTTAGCTAATGAAAATATTTCTAATATTGAAAATATTCCATATTTGAACATGGCTGCTTCAAAATATCAAGTGCAAAGTTGGTAGTACCATAGCTTCATAGATGAAAATAACTGTTTCATATTGTGAAGAAGAAATAATATTATACTTAAAATCGATATCGATAAATATTTGGCTTATTCTGTCTCATGTTTATTGGTTTTATTTTAAATTCATAATTTATTTCGTTAGGGCTACGCGAAAGGATTATTTCACAGAATTTTATCAGTAGTATCCTTTTTATTTTGACACATAATAATGGGATAATTTCCGAGACTAGTGATTCTATATACCTTGCTTTGAATAAGTGCTCCTTAAGCTGCATACAGATATACGCGCCTCCAACCCGCTCCGCGCACGCTCCGCCCCCCTCCGCACTCTCACCGATCATGAACGTTACTGGAGATGTCGCTCTTCTCGCGTTCCACTCTTGCTCCCCAGTTGATCATCAATCGCTCTGTTCGAGTGACGTTCGGTTGCGGAGCAGAGCGAAAGTCTGTACGCACCTTAAGGTGTGAATGTGGGACCTGTGCTCTGAACAGCTAGAATTCATCCAATATCCAGGTTTTGATCTGTTCTTAGAGAGCAAAATCCGAGTGATCGAAATCATCGATGATTCGATTGAAAACATTCATCATGATTGCATACCCAACGTATGTGATAATTGCTGAAATAATACTACAGAAACATGGAAGCTTCAAAATATCAAGTGCAAAGTTGATAGTACACATAGCTCCATAGATGAAAATTGTTGTCTCAGCATCAATAACAAAATATTCTAACAGATCATAGTGTAAATAATATCAATTTCTAGGTATATATATTGACGAAAAATTAATATGGAAACACATATTGAGTATGTGAATAGTAAATTGTCTAGGTTATGTATTTGTTGAAGCAATTAAAAAATTATGTACCGGATAAGCTATGTAAGGTCAGCAAATTTTGCATTTTCAAAGTATTCTTTTATTGGCATGTTGTTTTGGGGTAATTGTAGCCATGTTAGCAGTGTACTTTTACTTCAGAAAAAAGCCATCAGGATATTAGCAGATGCGCGTAATAGTACGAGCATTGTAGATCTTTGTTTAGTAAGTTGAGAATCTTGACAATCATAAATCTTTATATTCTATACACTGCTCTAATACATATAAAAACAAAGGTAGAGAAATTCCAAGACATACCATACCTTCTTATGCAACAAGAAATAAGAATAGACTGAATATACATTCCAAAGGCTTTCAAAGTCAATGAATAGCTACAATATTATTGGTCTGAAACTGTACAATAAGTTACCTCTAAGCTTAATAAAGAGTCTACAGATAGATTTGAAATGAAACTTTTCAACTGTTAGTGAAACACCAAAGTATTCTATACAAGAGTTCTTGAATTCCAATATGATTATTGATGTTTGATTTCTTAAAGCTTTTCTTTCTTGTTTTTCATTTTGACAGGGCTTGTTTTGTACTGCTGTTTGTGTAGTGATGAATATTTGAATCTTCTGGGTTTACTTTAGATGTAGTTTGTTATGTGTGTATATTATGTATATCGTATATACTTCAATTATATTAACTTATAACCTTTGACTTGCATAATGTTAGTATAGTTTTGACTTTGTCTATTGCCAATGTTGGTTAATGACAATAAAAATTTATTTATCTATTTATTATTTATTATTATTTTATAGGGTCTCAGGGAGCCTACTCAAACAATTAAGCACCTGGGAAATATTATAATGCATCTATCGGAAACTGGTAAAAAGATATTTCTCAAACGAGCTTTCAATTATTTATAGAAGAGCAGCGTTGTATCGCAATACTCAATGCTCGCTTCATTGAAACAGCTATTTCATATAGAATTGGTCTTCTGAGAGAATAGTATTGGATCCTCCTTGACGATCAATTGTACGAATAGAATACATTTCAGCGAACGCACATATCGATATGAGTATTTTTGTTCGTCGTATAGAAATGTGTTGAAGTGACTGGTGCATTCTGGGTAGGACTTTTACATTTTATAACACTCTCGACGGCAGTTTCACACGGCGTAAGGCGTTTTATTGCCGTGTAAGAGGAATGGAACTTCACCTTCCTCGATAAAATTTGAACAGAGAGAGAACGGTGAGAAAGTCAGTATTGATGTGTTGCAAGGAACTCATTTTATCACCCTACGTTGCAAAATAGTACAAGTTCAGTCATGTCACTTTACATCATCCTCGCTGTGAACAATTTCATTTGTACGAGTTCTGCTAGTGTTCGCTTTAAAAGGAAATAGGTGCTGATTCTGTCGCACTGTAGCGATTTTTATATGAAGCTCTCTCCGGCTTGTCACAGGATAACAGAATACCAGATCAGATGCTACTTTCTGTTTTGTTGGTGTTGAGGTTGGTTTTATTTATTTGTGATGAGGAAACGAATAACTAGTGAGAGAGAATAGATTGGTTTTGGTGGCTCAATTGTGACATGCCTGGGTGACTGGATTTATATTGAATGAATGCATCAACAGACTGATTCCATTGATAGCATTCTACTTTTTCAATATGCATGAACCTGATAATACCCTCTTATCCAATACTTTTTTTCATCTAACCAACAGTAAGTTAATGTACATGAATTTGCTTTACTCATGAATAGTAGAATTGAGTTGAGTAATAATTTAATAAGTTGAGTTGAGTAATGAATTATTGCATTTTTTCAAATGCAATAACGCTTTTCGTATACTCTTTTTTATCACATTTAGGGTCGTTTGCACAGTGTAAGATTAAGCTAAAGCTTAAACCAAATCTGGGTTTTTTGTTTAAACTAAATTCCGTTTAGTATCAGTTTAAACTCTGTATTGAGTTTAAACTCTGGGAAGTTTAAACCTCCAAAGCATGAGGTTTAAACAAATAATTTGGATGAACTTGACATATTTAAAGATTTAATGGGGAACAGCTGACAGTAAATTATTTTTCGACTGTTGATTTTAATGCTTCGGTAGACTAAAATATTAATTAAGGTTATAGTGAATCATTTATTGAATGTAAAATAATTATAATGGAGGAATTGATATAAGTTGTGATTGATAAAGATGGCTGCAAAGAAATTTTAAAACTGAGAAAATTGGGCGAAAACGAATTATTTCAATTTCTGGGATAATAGAGAATTTTCTTGACGGTTTTGCTTGAGGAAAGCAACTGCCAATCCAGTATTTGATTAAATAAACCACTTGATTGAAAATAAGACAATTTTCAACAGTGTCTTTGATTAGGAAACATATTTTTAATAACACACATAACTCAGATATTTTGCTTTTGAGAGAGTTTTCTAATAAACGAGGAAGACCGTAGTAGATTCAAACGTAACAAAATTGCTTTTTTAAAAACATTCCAAGATATATAAAGTGGTGCCCACTGCATATAAGTTTGTATCTAATAGTAATATAGCATTCATCATTTTTTGATCGCTTCTCGCTTTTATTACTGTACAGCTTACGCTCTGTGGATTTTGAACAAGGAATAGTAGCTACATAACCTCAATTTACTGATGGTTTGTGAACAAATAACAGATTTCCTGTAAAAATCAGCCTTTCTAATATTATGAACGATGACATTCTATTACCAACTCAACGCTAACTAGTTTAACTTAAACTGGATTAGTAAATGCACTGAGAAAACCGATTCAAGTTCAAACTTTCAGATTAACTTGAACTCGATTAGCTTAATCGAGTTTAGCAATCTGTACTGTGCAAACGGCCCTTAGTTTAATTGAATCATTAAATTATTGAGTAATTTATGTAATTCATAAATCGAGTGATAATTATGAATCATGTTTCATTTATATCATAAGTCGAAGATACGTTAGATTTCCGGTGACTGCTCCATTCCTTCATTCAGATGAAATATTGTTAGTGAGGCTCTAATAGCCTCCAGATCTTATCAACCATATTTAATCAATGATTGAAGTAATTCCGAATGAAAAAGGTTCATCGGTTTGAAGGCTTCTTCGAATAATTAACACTATAGATGTAAGTTGGAAAAAAGTAAAGCCTAATCCTTGTTTGTAAAGCTAGGTTTTCGTTTGTGCGTAAATGCCGTCGTCGACCACGACAGGGAGAGAATCTCAGATTGGATGGATTTCAATTTGTCTACATAACCTAAAAGATTATGATCAATTACGTTTTAATGGGGCAGGTGGGGCTTATACTTTTTTATACTTTCAAATGGCAATATGTTGATATTATTGGAATTGTTTAATTCTTTAATAATAAAGACAAATAATTTAAAGTTATTCGATCAGATATTTAGCACACTTGAATTTTGGACAATATAAATGTTAACAATGCTTGTCGTCGTCGACTGCGAAAATTTCGCACAAACGAAATGCACCTTGAGAAGAAAAGGATAAAAATTCGATGTGGAAGTATTTGTTGTATATACTGTTGAATATATTGTTGAATATTGAATAAATATGATTATACCGTGTGTAATGAGCCAGATTTTCAATAATTCAATGAAGGATAGTTTCAACATTTTTCAAATCATCTCATTTATTCATAGACAATAGATACAATGCAGGTAGAAAAAACAGGCATTCACCCAAACCTGCTTTAAACCTTAATTTGGAATACACAGTCTACAGGTTATGTAAATGATAACTCAATTCACACACTATTTCGAGTCCAAAAAATGTATGTACTACAATAATTTCAAATTTATCAGATTAATTAGTTTCAAAATACAAATCCAAACAAAAATCTTCGGTGTAAGTGCACGTCCAATGCCAACATACCTGTCATAAAATTTTTGGTTGGGATCGATTTAGTATGTTATTTTGAGCACAAAATCACTAAAATTAAACGGCGGTCACTATTGTTTTTAAAATAAACTAAGTTCAAAGTAGCATAATTTCACATGCATGAGAAGCATTTTTAACCTAGGAGTAGCAGCCATTTTGATTATTGAAATCATCAAATTATGATATTCCTAATCTGAGTTTTCTTAACCCGAAGCTCTTCCTAACCTAAGCTTTCTTAACCTAAAGCTTTTCCTAACCTTAGCTACTTATGGTTGCTACTTATAGGTTAAATGCATGTAAAGTTGTGCTACTTTGAACTTAGTTTATTTAAAAACAATAGTGGCGCCGTTTAATTTTTGTGATTTTGTGCTCAAAATAACATACTAAATCGATCCCAACCAAAAATTTTATGACATGTATGTTGGCACTGGACGTGCACTTTAGCCAAATCTTCCTTCACAATCACAAAAAATATTGAAAATTTCACTAAGTAAAAATTCTAACATAATACTTAATAATCACATTATCTTATCATCCACACACTTTCCATTACCCACGCACAAGCTGCAAGCTCATGTGGGCATCATCTGAATTGAAAAAATGAAAAATAGGATGAAATCTGTTGCTTTGATCGATGAGCATCGAAACCACTTGGAAAGGGCATCGGAGATGCGACACAGACGTTTCTCTTTGGGACAGATTTCGACTTCTCTTTCTTCCACTTCTTGTTATCTAGTTGGAGGTTTCCGACTATTTCTGGAGAGCAGCATTTGTTTCCAACTTTCTCCCACTCTTTATCGCCGTTCATTTTTATAAATGGAATAAGTTGTGATAGACCGACTTTCTTATCTGCAAGCGCGCTTCCTCTCTCCTTCTGCTGCTGCTTCGAAGCCATCACTCCTGCGTTGGCGATAGGAACGCTCTCTGTGGTGATATCAACAGAAAGGCTTTTTCCATTGATAGGAAAGGAAGTCTCGATCACGTCCACAACTTCCCCATTCGACTCTGTCTAACTCCGTGCACCATTCCAACAGATTAAATGACATTTCCTTAAATTAACAGACAAACTTCATTTCCCATCTTGCCAGATGATGAATCTGTTCTCGGAATAGAGTTATCGTTCTGAAGGAGTGAGAGTTAATCAAATTAATTACACAAGGCGATAAGACGATAAAAAAGGAGACAGTTGTCTCTCATCTAGTTCCCAAAGGCAGTTTTCGGGCATCAGATGATGTAATGTACAGTTCAAGTGTTTCTTCTGAGAATTGAATAACATCAAAAACTGTATTTTCATCAATAATATTCATTCAAATTGTTCATAATCATTGAAAATTATGTAATCAATAAATTTTGAAATTATCAGAGCATTATCAGATTTGCTTCAGAACAAGATCAGAAGTTTTCATGATAGTACAATAATCATTAGATGCCAACTGTTAATCAAATGCTAAGTATATGTATAGTATATTAACTGTATAACTAAGTATACTAACTGCGAATACAGTTAAGTATTCGGATTGTATTCTTCTTCTTTGGCTGTGACTTTTCCCATTTAAATGGGGTTGGCAGTCCTTTCTCTTAGTCTGCCTCTCCACAAAGCCCTATCCAATGCTTCCTCTCTCCTCCAACCACTTTCCCACAAGTCAGGCCGCTATTCTATCTCCCCACCTCATCCAAGGTCTACCTCGTCCTCTCACACCATCCAAAACCAAATCCTGCATTCTTCGTCCAACATAATCCTCCTCCCGTCGCTGTACATGCCCAAACCACCTCATCCTTGTCTCCTGCATTTCTTTTCAAGTATCGGATTGTATTGAACATCTGAAATGGAATGTAATCTATTCTTCTAAAAAACATTACAAATATTATAATATTATATTCGAATTGTATAGACATCTGAAATGGAATGAAATTTATTCTTCTAAGAACATTACAAAACAACAACTCAAATCAATAGGATAACTAACTTATTCCAATAGAATTATTATACAAATTTACCTGAATTCAATTTATGCATTATTTTGTGTGAAGCAACTAAGTGAGAGCCCTAAGTGATACTCCACTACATTTATCTTCATTATTCAAAGGATGGCCGTTGTCCATCTACTCAATTATCAATGAAAGTACTTATTTAGATGAGAACTTATTTCACGTTAGAATCTCCAGTTTCTGTGCAAAGTGGGATCTATGATGATGCAATTCACTGTAGGGATTGAAAAATAAGATCTAAGGGACGTTATGTTATCTGTGGCAAACTGTGGTTTTGCTGGTTTCGCCGAATTAGTATATTATTATGCTGAAAATTATACTTCTTATTCCAAAATATTACATTTTGTAATTCTGTATTATTTGTGAATACTTTTTGTAAGGCAATAACATTTGAATTTGATTTGAATGGTAACAATCGGAAGATATTGTTGATCAATTTGTTTTTAATAATTGTATTGTATCTTCGACGTTTGTTAAAACACTTTGTATTTTATGACAATAATTGATTGATTGATCGATTGATTGATTGATGTTTGCAGATTGTTGGCGCACCGATGTGAACGGCGGTGCATTCTATCCAGACGGCAGATTCGGCGATCACAACTGCGATTCGCCCTGGGCTCCGTCCAATCAGCGGCCAGAGCTATGAAAGCAAAGCACGGTGATAATGTGGAGTTTTGTCCTGTGGACTGGGTAGTGATGCACACTTTTTTCAATTATTCATGGATGGCACTCGAATCCATACTCTATTCTCACAAACGTTAGTGTTGCATGCGTTCTCATTCAACCCATCCCATGGCTTTCCCCGGGATTGTAAGTGATTCGAAATTGTGCTGGGGGATCTCTCTACAACGATCCAAGCTTTATCTGAGAATTAATAAATTGTTGATTTTCTAAATCTAATATACATAGTTCATATTGTGGTTTAGTCCGTCTAATTCTCAATACGAAGAGATATTGAGGTACCGTATTGAATGAGATATTAATCAAGCTATTCACTTGAATTGGACATCCGAGTCAGTTTTTCAAATACTTTTCGAGAGTCATTCGCTGGCATTGTCAGATTGAAAACGTGCTCTTTTAAATTCAAGAATCTATGATTTAATTGGAATCTTATTGTGAATTTTTTATTCATCTATTATTTTAAATTCATACATTGTATGGAAGGCAACCCTTCACAGAAAAGGTATGTTATCTTGTATATGTTCAGTCAGTAATGATTAAGTTTTATTGAAGAAACGTTCAATTTGTTATTTAATTTTAGCGTTGGCAGTTTCTTACATTGGAACTAAGTACATGTTACAGATGGAATTACATAGAGAATGCATTCATTCAAATGCTAATTAATATATAATTATACTAACGAAATCCTGAATAAATGCTGTAAATCACCCGAAGACTTCTGCTACTGCAGACATGCACACAGGGTTAACAGCTAGATGGAAATTCGATGAGAACTATCTAGAGGTTTCAGTTTGGTGTAAGGGTAAGCATTCCTGACTGACAATTGGGAGGTACCGGGTTCGATTCCCGGGCTGGCAACCTTATTTTTGGATAGTAGTTCTCATCGAATTTCCATCTAGCTGTAAACCCTGTTGTCAATGTCTGCAGTAGCAGAAGTCTTCGGGTTGATTTACAGCATTTATTCAGGATTTTCGTTAATAATAATTATAAGTACATTGTAATACAATGTTCCTTGCATTGTATTACTTTCAATTTTATAGGAACAATTGATTTTTGATATTATAATTATTCTTATAAAATACATCTCTTTGAACACAGAGGACTCCTTATCATTTACAAATCAAGTTTCAGATCTGTTATTTGCTGAAATACTTCAAACAACGCCCACTTCTTTCACCAACGTATCTCCCCATTGCAATCTCATTCAATGACATGGTAATCCTATTTTCATATCCTGCTACGCAGAATTTCTATGATGGATTTCATGATAAGGAAACTGATACGATCAAGAATGATTATAATAATCCAAGTACTCAGTTGAATTTTCAATGAGGACTTGAAAGTCGTAGAATGAGATAAATCCTTCAAGATTCTTTTCCCACACAGTCACTTTATAACCAATGAAGAGTATATACACTCTGGCTATTTATTCATGTATTGTATTATTAAGGAGAGTATAAATAAATTGAATCGAAGTGAGCTCATAAAATTACTTCTGATGGCCAAATTGAAATAAGGTAAATATTTACTATAGTGAGGTCCACGTTATAATGGCAGTGAAGGTTTGACAATACTGTTGCTGTCCTTTTCTTCATACAAAAAACAGATAGCGCTATCTCTCTCTAGCTCTGCAATGTTGTCTGTTTTCCATAATATTCATTTTCACTTTGACAGTGACTGTACAAACGTAGACAAAGAATTCTCTCGGCCGCCATTTTTTTTTCTTCATTCTATCAAATACTTTAGTACACAAGTCGTATAATTGATTTAAAATGTATTTTTGAATCAAATAATCTTTAGACATTACCGTATGAAAAAAACAAATTAAAATCCTGAAATGACATTTTAAAAGTAGATACTCGATCCCAGACTTCATCCATGCTTCAGTTAGCCTACACGTATAGGTTAGACCTACTCGTACCGGTTAAATAATATTGAAAGGTTATTTCAGAATTATTTCCTTTGAAATTACTTATTTTTAATAGGATTCTTTTTTTCTTCTATTTAGAAAAAAAAATTGGAATAGAATACTTATCAAATAACTTAATTTCTGTTGTTTTGAGATTCAGATTGGTGTATCACAGCTTTTTAAAATAGCCACCATTTCAGGTTTGTATAAAAATAAAATCTGATCTCAGTTATGGTAGCAAATTTTGAATCAAATTATGAGAAAAATATTTTTATATTCTTGATTGATTTGACATTAAATGATTATTTTATCAAGAAAATATCATTATTATTAGATCAAATTAATGGATAAATCGAGTAACAGCTGTGTACACTCAGTGGCAAAATGGAGAGACTTTGGCAACGTTGTCTCCATATCTCTTTTCCTGCCATTATAGCGTGGACCTCACTATATCTCATTTTCAATGAAATTAAATTCATTCTTGCTATACATGATTTGAGCATCGAGTTTCATTCCATTGAACAATTTTAGCAGAAAATTTCTGGCTACAGAGTGATCATTCTGTTTAGAATGCCGATTGTGTTCCCCGAGTGAGCCGCATGAAAGAGTGGGTCGGCTCAGGCATTGTGCGTCCACAATAGTGTTCGCGTGTGTGTGTGAGTGTGTGTTTGTGCTCGGAAACACAACAGCAATATGGCGGTGGCTTTAGGACGAGGAAACGGATGTATGAAAAATGTAATACTGGAACGAGTCAGTCGGCTTAGAGATGGAGGAAGCTATGAGAGAGAGAATGAGACAGTGCGAGAGTGTGATGGAGAAGAAGCGAGACAGATGATGTCGGAAAAACGTGGGTGGAAATTAGGATTCTAGTAGACACGCACTCACGCACGGGTAGAGGGAGTTGGTGTGAAGCTGAATAGTTCATGTCGGCCAAGAGCCGTCTCTCGACTCCCAAAACTACTCGTCATCGTTGCCCTCTCCTTCTCCTCCTACGCCGTCTCCTCCTCAGCAACCGTGAAACGACAGAAGACCCTTCGGCCACCGCTCCGATGGCTGTTCAGTTGCCGCACTCAACGTATCGTGGACATCTGTAAGCCGCACGCCTCGCGAATACTAACGCCAACGCGACGCAAACAACATAAACACTCATCTCTCGAACCCTTGTCTCTCTCTTCTCACACACTCTTTCGCCCTGCCCTAAACCTTTCTCTCTTCAGGCATGGGATCACCCCGATGAGATTACTGGAGATAGGTTGCTCGATTTGTATCAACGTGGGTATTCGCAACTAATACTAACTGACATCGAAGAGATTAGAGAAAAGGAATTACTCGATTACTGACTGCTCATTCATACATTTTGCCTATGAATGACTATTGAAGAGAGTGAGAGAAAAGGAATTACTCTATTACTTCATTCATTTTGCCTATAAATGATCATTGAAGAAAGTGAGAGAAAAGGAATTACACGATTACTTAATTCATTTTGCATACAAATGACCATTAAAGAGAGTGAGAGAAAAGGAATTACTCGATTACTTCATCCACTTTGCCTATAAATAATCATTGAAGAAAGTGAGAGAAAAGGAATTACTCGATTACTCCATTCATTTTGCTTAAAGATGACCATTGAAGAGAGTGAGAGAAAAGGAATTGCTCGATTACTTCATTTATTTAGTCTATATATAAAAGCGAAATGGCACTCACTCACTGACTGACTCACTCACTCACTCACTCACTCACTCACTCACTCGCATAACTAAAAAATCTACCGGACCAAAAACGTCAAATTTGGTAGTATGTTCAGTTGGCCTTTAGAGGCGCACTAAGAAATCTTTTGGCGATATTTTAACTCTAAGGGTGGTTTTTAAGGGTTTAAGTTCGTCTTTTAGCATGTATATTCTTCTCTCTCCCAATCTCTTAATTATAATTGAAATTCCATATCATATGTTACTATAGAACTATAATCTAGATAGAGTACCTCTTCGAAACAGTTGTTAACTGGCAACTAAATTAATAATTTTGTCAGGTTGGCATTAAGTTGAGTTGATTTTGTTAGGTTGGCACCAAGTTGAAGATTTAATGCATTTATCGCGGAAAAATTGATTGGCACTGCTACTCCAATCCTGGGAAATTATATTACCAGCCGTCAGGCGCTTCGCTCTCGCCATATCTGTTTAGCCAGACGTTATAGTCTGGACCCCCGACTGGATTGTCCTAACATATAATAAAAATTCTCATAAAATGAAAAATGCAGGCGAGCGAAGCGAGTCTCATTCTTGGACGATCCAGTCGGGGGTCCAGGGCGGAGCCCCTGGCTAGACGGATATGGCGAGCGAAGCGAGCCTGACGGCTAGTTTAGTCATAAATGTCTGTCTAAGAGAGTGAGATAAAAGAGATTACTCGATTACTTCATTCATTTTCCCTATCAGTGACCGTTGAAAATAGTGAAAGATAATGAATTACTCGGTAACTCCATTCATTTTGCTTTCTTTCAAGTCATGAATGTTTGAAGGCATGTGGAGTAGAGTGTGAGTTTTGGTTCCAAAGGATCAATTAATATACAATTTAAAAATAATGGAGTTTGAATTATATACTCCAATGCAAAAAGAAAGAACTATTGTGAACATGATGAATGATGGGACTAACAACATGAGTTAAAGTTACTTCGACTAATTGATAAAGGAGTTTATTCTAACTAAACTACGTGAAATTCTGTAAGTTGATTGATCAGTCGTGAACTACAGTTGTTCGTCAATCATGAGTTACTTCGACTAATTGATAAATGAGTTCTTCTAAACTAAACTACGTGAAATTCTGTAAGTTGATTGATCAGTCGTGAACTACAGTTGTTCGTCAATCATGAGTTACTTCGACTAATTGATAAATGAGTTCTTCTAAACTAAACTACGTGAAATTCTGTAAGTTGATTGATCAGTCGTGAACTACAGTTGTTCAACACACAGCAACAGACAGACGTGAGAAGAAAGAGGGAGAGAATCAAAAGTCACCTGTAGACGTGAGCAGACATTATACAACAGACAACCAAACAAAAAAAATTATACCAACAATATAGCATATCATGTAATTGTCCATTGATTTGCGCAAAACAGATGATTTCAACTGTCTGTCATGAATTTTGATACTAACAAATACGGGAGATTAGATTGAGTTCTTTATTTATGTATGTTACTACATAAACGGCTTTTACAATTTACA
>NW_024092928.1:0-12200 GCF_014356525.2 Nilaparvata lugens | reverse complement strand
TTCCATAAAACCCACGTATTATTACTGTAGTGTAAAGCAATTTATTTACAACTTATTTTTTTGCAATTTGTATTTTTTTCATCCATCTTATACTTTTAAAATCTTTAAAGTGTGATATTTATGTTGTCCAAGCTTATTTATCTTTAGCCTATAACTGGGCACCCGCCGAAAAACCTTCGGGTTAGGCAGGACCCTCAATTGTTTGTATTGTGAATAAAAATTTTCATATGATTTGATTTGAGTGCAGTAGTGTAAAATTAAATTTTTCACATTATGCAGTGAAGCTGAAAAATTTTCAGAAGGTACTATACAGTATATTTTATATTCTATTGCATACTTTATTGCCATATTTTTCGAGAACACATAAGAAACAAGGATATAGAACAATAACTGGGTAATACAATCAACATGAACGAGAAGGTTATCAGTGGCTTTCCTCAACTAATGGAGAGAGCATGTTAACAGGATGCCAGCAGAGAGGATTCTCTAGAAAATTCTGAGCATTCAATATTCTGAAATACAACTCGTCAGGGGAAAGAGACATAGGTAGACCTACTCACGAATATACCTATGAATATACTAGTAGTTCTGTGAACAGTGGACCTCACGCAGTATTCTCATCCACAAGTACTTGATTGAAACTATAGACCTTAATATGGAAATACAGCTTAGACTGGCTTCTCCACAAATCTGTGTAATAACTTGTCAGCTGATTTATGACGAATAGTTCTATAGTCTGATTTTTACTCTAATATTGGCGTATGGAGGAGGCTCCTTTTTCCTTTTATATTATCCTTGAAATGCAAAATTTCCAAAAAAACCTTGTATATACGTCGACGCGCAATTGAAAAATGAACAGACTTGTCAAATTCCATGAAAATCTATTACCGCGCTTCGCCGTAAATGCGCAACATATAAACATATAAACATTCAAACATTTAAACATTTTAAGAGGAATGCCAAACCGTCGACTTTAATCTTAGACCTCACTCCCCTCGGTCAAATAATATAGAAGATAATGTATAGTATTAGAATATAAGATTTTTCAAATCTTAAAATGCCAATATTTGAGATCCCAAAACTTTTAACACATTTTTTCTTCCATCTCTTAGTAATTTCATATAAGTAAATATTCTTTTGTGGAAGAATATTGGGAAACGATGTGTGGGAACAGAGTTTTTCTCGTTCAGTATTCCTCTATTTTTCTCTGCTTACTCTGCTCCTCCTCCTCCTTCTTCTTCTTCTTCTTCTTCTTTTCTTTCTTCTTCTGCTCCTCCTCCTTCTTCTTCTTTTTCTCCTCCTCCTTCTTCTTCTTCTTCTTCTCTTCTTCTTCTTTTTCTTCTTCTTTTTCTTCTTCTTCTTCTTCCTCTTCTTTACCTTTTTCTTTTTCTTCTTCTTTTTCTTCTTCTTTTTCTTCTTCTTCTTTTCCTTCTTCTTCGTCTTCTTTTTCTTATTTATCTTCTCCTCCATCTTTTTCTTCTTCATCTTCTTCAATTCGCTTATTCCTAATCTCCTCCCTCCAACAGCTGATAGATGCTCATGATAGTGTCAATCATGGAATACATTTATATTCTAGGTAGATGGTGCCAATACTATCACTTGTACAAATGAAACTTTCCAAGATGATGGATGCCAATTTGCATTCATTTTACTACACATTCTCTATACACTTTACTCTCCCATATAATGGATATTTCATATATCTAAAAATAATCTCATGTATAGCAGAGAGGATATTGGAAACGATATCTTCTTCGATCATTTATTTGTTCTTCTCCTCCCTCTACTCCATGGCTTCTTCGTCTTCCCCGCTATTCTGCAGCCGATTCTTTCGTCATCAGTCAACAGCAAGAAAAGTGGCAAAGTGAAGCTGAATACATCTCTCACCATCTGCTGTATTATTTATGAGGAAGCAGGCATAATAAGTTGCATTCAACTTTTCGAGACGAAAGTTGGTGATGTGTGTAACTTTTTCCATTCACATTGTTAAGATATCGACTTCAATGATATATCATCCTCTAACTCATGAATGTATCTATTTGCAGAAGAATCTCTATGATTTCTATTCCTCTCCGTTATTTATTTTTCCATTTACAATGCAAATGACACTAATTTAATAACATTGGTATAGTGAGTTCCACGTTACAATGGCAGTGGATAAAGATAGAAGAATAGTGATGCCGATTCTCTGCATCAATTAATTATATCTCTACACTGTCAAAAACATAATTGGCATCGTTGTGGACCAAGAAAATGATAGTATCACTGGCTTTGTCGAATGATAGACAAGGATAGCAAAACCAAAGTTAATCAAATACTGTCATTATAATGTGGACCTCACTATAGATAGAATAATAAGGCTATTTTCAGCTATATTTCTTCCAAATTTATTGGTGGCAAAGTCCAAGGAAAGGTTAGAATTTCATGTCTGCATTTTTTATGATATTATTCAAAGCCCATGATGGAATAGTTATTTGTGCAACTAGTGCGCAAAGTGACAGTTTGCTGCACCGAAAGAAACGTTTACGCCCGAGCCGTAGGCGAGAGCGGAATGGTTTCTTGAGTGCAGCAGAGGAACTTTGCGCACGTATTTCACATTAAGTTTTTCCTACAGTTACCATTGAATATGAAAAGTGGGTAATTATGGGTAAAATTGCCTGAAATGCATCAAATGTTTTTCTGTGTAATTTTATTATTGATAAAAACCTTAATCCTAAAATCCTAAAGTCCTCGTTGTCGTTGGTTATAATATCTACTGAATAATTAGCGCGTTGTGCTTCGTTGCACCTCTGCTCACTATAGCAGCCACAGCAGTCACTGTTACCAACTTCATTTTGATTTTGCTGCACTGTTGCTCCATATAACCTACTAAGTATTTTGCGTTGCCATGTTGCAAATCTGGAGTGCAGGAAAATTTTTCCAGCACTAGAGCGGAAAAGTGATTCTTTGCGTTCTGTAATCAGTGCAGCAATGGCCACTTTTCAACGTAACTGTAGGAAAAAATAATATAAACAACTGAACATAGAGGGTGGCTATTCTGTATTTTATAGAGCAAACTTTTTACAGTCGTAAACATGTCTACAGCATAAGATTCACGGCGAAGGGTCACAATTGGCTACTTTCATTGTGTACAGCATGCATGGCTACTTGCTTACTTGAATGGTATTAATGTGGATCATCAATGTTTATGACAAATGCTGACATTATTTATTTATAAGAAGGCATGATTTAAACTATAAAATTCGAATCTCTCTCCAATGTTAATTTCTCATGGATTTGATGAGTTGATATAAATCTAGTTAGTGAACATCAATCTAAGTATAGTGAGTGATACTGTTGATAATATTATTGTAGAGTCTAGAAGTACTTCTGTACTGCAAGTTTATAAACAGGAAGAAGGAACTATTGCCTGACTGGTTAGCAGTGTTGGCATAATGACACTTACTGTTTCAGGTAGAATCCAGTGAAAGAGTTGGAAGATGATAACGACGTAGATCTGTTTTTTAAACCACGATGATTTAAGAAAGAGGGTATCTCAAATTGAAGAAATTCAAATCAGTCACCTGAATTTTGATCTCTGATTTAATAATATGATGCTACAATCAGGACCTCCTATATACTACCGGACCAGCGCCTACAAAAAATGGCTGCCGTAGTTGGTGACCAGCATTGATATTTTAAACGGGAACTAGACGAACTGAGATTTCGACAAACTGAGACACTCTCTAACAGCTGATTAGTGATTTTTTTCCCAGTAGGAATTGCTATAAGGCCATCAACTACGGCGGCCATTTTTTCGCATTATTATCATGGATGGCTTTATCCAAAGCAATTTAAGCTATTGAAATCTACTAACCAATGTAAGGTCGCATTTATTATCATGTGTATCAATTGAGTCAGCTGATGGTTTGAACTAGAACACGAGATTGGCTTTTTTGAAGAAAACGATCCTTTAACGAATTCAGCTTCGAGTTTGAACCAACAACTGTATTCTGCAATGTAATAAATGGAAAAATCTGGCTCATAAACGAACGGGAAAGGGAATTCAACACATCTGAACTACTGGACTGATTGACTTGAAATTTTGCAAGTCAATTCTTAATTTAGGGAAGAAGATTGAAACAAATTCTCCGAGATTTCAGTGGGTCAAGTTTTCATTTTGTCAAGTTTCTAATAAGACTACGGGTTAGGCCTACCTGCTAGTATCTTATAGTCCGAGATGATACAAATGTGCCTAAGAATCCCTTGATTATAGGATTATGTTGAGAAAATTACCAATTTAAGATCACCTCTAAGTTTGTGTGGAACCTCAACCCCTTAAACCTCAAAAATGTGCAGTTGAGGATAGCTTTAACACGTTGTAATGATTGATTGCGCATATAGCAAAGCGCGGTCTCTCTCTAAACAGTCGTTTCGTATGCAGCCAACGCCCCTCTACAGCAAAACGTTTAGACGAGATGACGCAACGCATTATGCCACCTATTGCCTGCTCTTACTTCTTCTTCTTCTTCTTCTTCTTCTTCTTCTTCTTCTTCTTCTTCTTCTTCTTCTCCCTCTTCTTCTTCTTCTTCTTCTCCCTCTTCTTCTTCTTCTTCTTCTTCCTCTTCTTCTTCTTTTTCTTCTTATTTTTCTTCTTATTTTTCTTCTTATTCTTCTTCTTATTTTTCTTCTTCTTCTTCTTCTTTTTCTTCTTCTTCTTCTTTTTCTTCTTCTTCTTCTTCTTCTTTTTCTTCTTCTTCTTCTTCTTCCTCTTCTTCTTCCTCTTCTTCTTCTTCTTCTTCTTCTTCTTCTTCTTCTTCTTCTTCTTCTTCTTCTTCTCCTCCTCCTCCTCCTCCTCCTCCTCCTTCTTCTTCTTCTTCTTCAACCATAGAACTTTTTTGATATTATGTATGTAGCTACATTATTTACGTGTGATCACAAACAATGGATGGTGTTCTTGAATCCAAATTGATCCCATGTGATAGTATTCTACGTCACGTGGACAGGAAGGGCCCTTTTGCAGGGCAAGAATGATGATGTTTCTAGTCGAGACTAGAATATAATTCGAGCGATGCAAGAGACATTCACGTCCATGTAACGTACACTATTCTTGTCATACCAATCTAAATAAGAATAATTGGGAAATAGAAAACATTACCTGCTTGTGCTGAAGTTACTATTATGCGTTCTATAAACATAACCTAGTTTACAAATTCCGAATCAAGATTTTTTCTTGATTGTAGTTGACAAAACTCGCACCTGGAACGCTAGAAGACGGTTTTTTTGTACCAGTTTTGCTGTTCCTATTTCGGAACTGGGAAACACTCGACTTTGAAGAGAACATATTATTTTATAACAGTATAGTATGCTGTAATGATTTTTTTCAAATATCTACTTTCCTTCTTCACCGCTACCTCTCTTCTCCAATTCATTTTTTTACACTTCCCCTGTTCTCCACGACCTTATTTTCGTCTCTTTACCTCTTTCCACTCGGTTCAGCAGAAGTTATCTACATTATAAATGAAGGATGCTGTCTTTTATCGGAATAATCCAGCTCTATTCACGGCCGCAAATGAACAGTGATGCTATAATACGCATTCGGGTTCTATGAGATGAGTGCGTGCAATGAATGGTGAAAGACATTCAACAACTTATTCAGGCAAGCAACAAAATTCCCCCTTCACTACATGGTGATGAGGCAGGCATGTTGAAAGTGTAGTTGAAAGGGCAAGAGGCACGATAGAAGGATGGAAGGGCTCGTCAAACTTTCGTGGCAAAGGCAAACAGCAGACGTATGCAGACAGATGGAGAGAGAATCAAACGTCTGCAGATATTATGAAGACTGTGTGCATTACAATATTCGAGCATCTTTAAATATCACCTTGTGATTTTAAATCATGTTAATCTAAGTTATATATTATATATTTTCAGTATAGTTATCTTGTGTTGTGATGGACCTATTATTTCAAGCGAGCATTTTCTGTTTATATTCATATATTTGGTTATTTATATGGTTATATATTTATGGCCACCGGATCTCGAAAACGGCTCTAATGATTTTATTTATTCATTGATTCCATTGGCATTACAGATCATAATATATAATGAATATAATATGATTGGGAGAAGACAACAGGCATAGCCCAAAACTGTATCCCTCTACTCCCAAATTTTTACAAATAAAAGTTTCAAAAAAGGATAAGGTTAAGATTTCACTTTCACTTCAAAAAGTCCAATTTCCACTTCAAAACTAATGACTATACTAGAAAAATTGAATTTTGATATTTAAAAACTGATTGAAAACAAAAATATTCCACTCAAATCTCTACAGATTGGAAATTTTTGAGTAATTTTGCAAAATTTTGAGCCAGAAAAGAAACACAACACTTCACTATTAGCACAGCTGATATATATATTTTTTTATATTTGTTTTATATATGTTTTCACAAACATAGTAGGTCAATGATATGAAAATTCGATTACACTAGGTCTCATCCCTGGGAAAACTCGCTGAAGGACATGAGAAGGATAATAATTATTCATCCTTGGAAAAACATATGATAATTTCGTCGTCTGTCGTTAACAGAAGATGCGAGTGCCTTTGTGGGAGAGAAACATAATTATGTTCAGCTGTTGAATTGATCAGCTCATCTCAAGAGAAATATTATCCAGAAATTTCAATCTACTTGATCAAAAGAGTCTGATTCGATGACATGACATGGTATATCATTGTAAATTGGAGTATTTTATAATTTTCAAAGTGAATCATTACTTTACAGCTTTAAGTGATTAGTGAGTGTAATTTTGTTATTCAATTTGGTTTGTAAACAATCTAGATTAGAACTTTTCTGCTTTCAAATGTTTGGACTGAAAATTGGACCTGAATCTAAGTGTATGGAACTTCATATACTTTTTGGACTATTCATAGTGTATAAATCGAAATTCTGGAAGAGACAATTTTGGGCTGTGCCTGTTAGTCCTTGCCCAATCATTTTAAAGATATATGTTCTGTTTATCAATAAATAAATAACGAGCGAACCTCGTCGCCCCGATATTGTTGTATTATGGGCTGAATGGAGAATGTTCATGATTACCTGAGAAGGTATACCCCCTCCCTCTGTCTGCATAATTGCCTCTAATACTGGGTGCATTAATTGCAATTACGGGTACACATTTATAACAGCGGTGAGACCTCGATAAGACGTTCTGTTTGAGTACGGACTGGAGAAGCTCGATAATGTGTCCGATATGGGACGAGAGGTATTGCCAGATCACAAAAAAATACGAATTAAAGGATAAACCCGTTTATCACATAAGAGCATATATCAGTGTTATCGAGATGATGAAGAATAAGATAGAAGGAAAAATGACAAGGGGAGAAGGAGTGGACAGAGGAGAACATGAAGAACAGCGGGAAGAACAAGAAGATGGAGTAGTAATGTGATGGAAAAAAATGAGAGGAAGAAGAGGAAGACGAAGACTAGAAGAAGGACAAGAGAATGTTGGAGAAACATCAGAGCACGAGAGGAAGAAGGGAAATGAAAAGAAGGATACAGGAGAGGAGGAGGAAGAATATCAAGAAAAAAGAGAGGGAAAAAGAAGATGAGGAAAAATACAGAACAATATATAAAGAACCTTAACAAAAAGAGGAAAAATGAGAACAAGAGATAAAGATGGAGAAATAATAAGAGGAATTATGAAGATAAGAGAAAGAATACAAGAGAAAAGAGAAAAGAAGAATAAGGTGGAAAAGATAACAAAGAAGTAACGAATTCTGTCAACCTGACTCCATTTGATTTTTTATGAATTATTTCTCTGGATTTTGGACGACACATCCAGAGAAGCTTATTTATAAATTCAAGAACATTAAAAATAATTTTCTCATACATACAATTTTCTCAAATATAAACAGGATACACACTACACGGATAGATTAAAAACACTTAAAAACTTACAAATAAACGAGAATTGAAGAAGATGAAGACTCCACCTCCTGCTTGATTGACAAAGGGGACCCAGCTCCCCGAAAATTCTCGTTTAAATGTAAGCTTTTAAGTGTTTTTAATCTATCCGTGTCTTGTGTACCCTTATATTCATATTATAAAACTTGTGTTAGCTATATATATATATATATATATATATAGATATATATATATATATATATATATATATATGTTATAATTGTATAATATATTCAAAGTTTTCAAAATGATACCTCTAAATTCCAAACCGGATAAGCAAGGTTCAACTATAATTCATAGTGGAGATGGAGTAAGTGGAGTGGAAAAAAATAATGAAAGCTGTGTTGAAAGTCAAGTTGAAAGCAATATTGAAAGAGGCAGAGGGTTGCAAAAACAGACGAACAGGCGTCGGTAGTTAATTGGGCCGCTTGCTAATGGTGGAATGTCACCAACATGTCCTCTAGCAATTAATGCTTGCTACCAGCCCACTCACTCACACTCTCTCTTACTCTATCCTCTTCTCACTATGCTTTATCAGATATGTTTTTCCAACCACACACGAAACAGAAAAGAGGGAAAATAAAGAACAAGAAGAAGAAGAAGAATGAAAGAGAAGAAAGAGATGAAGAAAAAGAAGAAGGAGAAGAAGAGCACATTCAAGTATACACTCGAAACTCTTCCTCAACCGAGATGTGTTTGTGACATGAACTCTCGCTCATTCACTCATTCATTCAAAGAATAATGATGGCAACACTGTCTGATTGAAAAACTTTTGCATTGAATGAGCGTTGAATTGGTTGATATTAAATACAGTTGCTATTCCAGAAGTTGGATTCCGTGTAAATAGGAGAAACCCAATGATTAATAACCGCTATTATATTTTGTGACGAAAACTAGTTCCATCAATTCAATGAGACTGGTGACGAGTAGCGGTTTTGTATGTATTTACGATTATTCATCTCATTCTGGTTTGTCTATTTATATTATTACTGAATCTCATGATTTGATTTGTTTCAAATATCTCTCCAGTAGAAGTATACCGTCCTTGCAACCCACAAAACTTTTGTTCCAAATAAATACAAAATAATGAGGGAAGAGAATAAAAAAATATTGATGAGTGAGAGGAGTATAAATAGGGAAAAGCTAGAAAATTATCATTTGTAAATAATCATGTGACTAATTCAAACGTCAACTGGAGTCACCAATCACACGCAAGTCGCACTAAAGGTGCGTACAGATATACGCGCCGCGAACATGAGCAATTCACTTTTAATCAGCTGACTATATCTGTATTTTTACAGAAACGGTAAGATACAGATATAAAAAGCTTGGTATCAGCTGATTAGAAGTGAATTGCTCATGTTCGCGGCGCGTAAATCTGTACGCACCATAATACTTTCATAGATACTATCTCCATTCTCACGAATCCCTAACTGGTATGCAACTGTGAAGATACATTATGCTATCGATTAAAGCCTTGAAACTAAATGGCTTAACTTCCAATTTGTTCTAGTATCTCAATAAAATTGTCAAAGTGTCACTAGATGAACAAAGATTTCGACGAGCTGAGATCTGAGACCCTCAAAATATGAGAACTTTTAGACAATCCAAGAAAGGTTATGAATGGGAGCAACAATTCAATCCAATCTCATACATATTAACTCATTTTCTAATAGAATATAGCTTATGATTATGATAAATTTTCATGATTTAGATTAAGTATTCAGGTACTAATTATTAATCCACGTAGTCTACAATCAATTCGGAAATTTTGCGAAGTTGTAAAAGGATGGAGGCAAATCTCTAATAAATGACAACAATAGCAAATTAATGTTGATCAGGCTTTAGAACGTGGGATTTCCAGTTCGATCGATTCCCAATATTATTTCAAACGAATAAAGATTTGCTTGACGCTGGGGATTTCACAACATCCTTCATCATTTGAATTGAAATTCAATTTCTTCTTGTCTTATCACTATTCAATTTATAAAAAAAGTAGAATATTTCTTTATTTTTTTATTCATTGTGATACATTCTGTGATTTATTTGAAGAATAATGTCAACCTTCAAAATTCAAAATCTTCAAATCATTATTCCTGGACCAAAAATCAAGTGAAGAAGTAGTGTGTGATATCATAACCTCAACCTTTGGACAACATTAACTTTTTATCAAAATTTGTGGAGAGAAATAGTACAGGCTCAGCCTAGTTTTTCCTCCAATGTCATAATTATATTATGATTGTAGTATTTTGTACAATAGATAAATAACTAAAATTTTGAAATAACAATTTAAATCACTCCTCATTCAAGTAGATAGCTCATCTTTTGCTTTCCAAAGCAAGTCTTGTTCTTCATCAATACAGGCACAATACAATTACTATCCCTCATTACCATTCACAATATAATAATCTCACCAGGAGCTACATCACCCTCCCACTACACAGCATACAGTCAACCAAGGCTGGTACATCCTTTGAATATATAAGGGCTAAGGGCTCCACTGCTATAATGAATACAGTCTGCATTAATATAATACAATAGGGCCAGCTCTACTATTACACAATACACTGTACAGTCAAAGGTGATATGCATTAGGATGGATACAACACAGAATTCGGCCCTCATCTTTTGTCGGATTGGGGTGTAGAGGGGGCTTGAGGGTATTTTGGGGTGGGGAGATGAAGGCTCCCTAGAAAAGGGATTTCAGGGCAGACAAGGTGTGTGCTTTGTTGCTGCAAGATTAAAGCCCTTCTAGCGCCCTAGATATATACATACATATATATGAAATCAAAGGCTAGGTACACACTAGCCCTCATATTGCAAAGGGCCACCCAATGAGAGAGGAGGTCCTTCCTCATTGCTAATGTATGACCGATAAATTTGTTAACCGTTAACTGCATTTCGCATCCTGAATAATCCTGGAGGTATAATCCTTGAGGTGAGTGCTGCTGTGATACGGCTAGATCAAATACATGGAGAGTGAGCCAAGTATGGATCAGAGCCTTGTATGATGAGGTTCATCATAACTGAGGTTTGTCAAATATTAGTTATATTGGTTGTATCCTCAGACCAGTTATAGAACTATAACTATAACTGGTCTAAGGTTGTATCACAGATGAGTCTACAGCTTATTGAGATACAACTAAGAGCTACCTGATTATCACCTAGTTGGAATTTCTTGATTATAATTGACAAACAAAATGCGGTTTTGTACCAGTTTCGCTGTTCCTATTTTGGAACCAGGAAACATACTCGACTGTGAAGGAAACATATGACTTTATTACAGTATAGTATGCTGCAATGAGAAATCATATGTTTATTTGTTCCACAATCACAAATGAGTCTACAGCTTATTGAGTTATTTCACATTTATGTCATGAAACAAGGCCAATATGATAAACCAGGATGGTTGGTGAACGTATTATTCATTTCAAATAAAAAACTAAGAAATTGTCATTATTTATTCATTTATTCAAACATTCCAGTGTGTGAGCATACAAGGAAACCCCAAGAAATTGCTTCGTAATCGAACAATATTACAAAAATTCTACAATATTGTAAAATTATCTAATCATATTTCTTTCTCTGTTGAGGATGACATTTTCGTGAGCTCTTTGTTTTTTTTAGAAATGGGAACAAAAAGTGACAACAAATGTCATCCTATCATTTCTACCGCTGCTGTAACGTAAATCTTACTACAGGATGCAAAACTAGCAAATTTATTGTTATTGAATTGAATTGGCTAAATAATATTCCCATGAATCAGAATGAATTATCACACCAATTTGCAATAGTATTTTACGTCACATGGACTGGAAGAACTTGTTTGCAGGGCAAGAATGATTTGTCATTCAAGCCCTCCAATAGAGATTCACGTCCAAGTAACTTACACTATTTTTCGTCATAATAATCTGAAGAAGAATTGGGAAATAGAAAAAAATTACTTGCTTGTGCTGAAACTACTACCTAGTTTACGAGTTCCGAGTCAGGAATTTCTTGATTATAGTTGACAAACAAGCACCTGGAGCACTAAAATGCGGTTTTTTGTACCAGTTTTGCTGTTACTATTTCGGAACCAGGAAACATACTCGACTGTAAAGAAAAAGTATGACTTTATCACAGTAATGAGAATCATATGTTTATTTGTTCCACAATCAGCAATTCACTGGCTCGTTTTAATGCATGTGAAACAGCTGAAATTGAATGACTATGACAAAAAGCAAGTCAGATAAGATTACTGTGTCAATCAAATTCATTTCA
>NW_024092927.1:0-13118 GCF_014356525.2 Nilaparvata lugens | reverse complement strand
AATGTGCAAATCAGCATTATAATATTGGACTTCTCTATAGGAGCTCATGTTTGCTATAGTGAGGTCCATGTTATAATGACAGTATTTGATTAACATTGGTGTTCCTATCCTTGTCTATCATTCGACAAAGACGATAGCTCTATCCTTTCCTAGCTCTTCATTGAAAGTGCAGTGCTCCAATCAACAGTTGCAATAATATAATAATGAGAGATTCCTGGAAGTTGGCCAGAGTTAGGACGAATGTAATTTTTATTGTCATAGTGGAGCTTCACTTTGAAGACCTGGATTATCTTTTTGTAGCCCCATGTTTTCCACGGATGATTTCTATTATTATCATCATCATCATCATCATCATCATCATCATCATCATCATCATCATCATCATCATCATCATCATTATCATCATCATCATCATCATCATCATCATCACTCAGATTCAAATTCCTTATCAATATTCCATTCCTACTGTTTGTGAAATGAGAAAATACAAAAAATACAAATCTTAAGGCTGTGCAAAGGCTAAAAATAAACTTTCTACTGGTGATATTTTCCAAAGTTTTCGATTTGTATATCATCAAGCTATCAAAATGAAAAGTTTTCCCCGGAAACATTTTTTTTCTATCATAACTTTTTGAGATATGAGCGCCTGAAGTTTGAATTTTTGTGACAGAACTTTCAAATTCGGTGAGAGATAAACCCATGAGATCTAGAGGATGGATTCTTCATGGTATTGTTGATCTAGTAAAACACAAAATTTTCTGAAAATATCAATTTTTGAAAAAGTTATTCAATCTACCAAAAATAACTCAACTAAAAGTTTTTTCTAGTAAATGTAATAACTATCTTGAAAATTGACATTCTCAGAAAATTTTTGTTTTACTAGATCAACAATACTAGGAGAATCTATCCTCTAAATCGCATGGATTCATTTCTGGATTTGAAATGTTCTGTCCCAGAAATTTAAATTTCAGGCGCTCATACCTGAAAAATCTGGTGTGGTACACTCACACAACTTTCCTTGCTCATTGTTCTATAAGCCTCATTCTTAAAAGAGCACAATTTAGGGGAATAACATTATGCTGATTGGCGCTGAATAATTTTATTAAAACTACAATTTTACTATTGTTATTGTTTTCAGAGTACATTTTCCTTTGTTTGAATTATGAAATTTGAGAATTTTTTTAAAGTTGTCAAAACATCTGTTCTACAAATAAAATATTGACATGTTGTGTTCTTTTGAATAAACTGCTCTACCTACCAACCTCACGCAAGAGAAGGAGTTTACAAAGTAAATTTCTCAAGGATTGGGTGGACCCCCTGTTAGTCTCTCAAGGAGGAGACTCATTCCAGTTAATACAGGTGATATATAACTATACAGGGTATGAATTTGAAAAAAATCGGTCAAGTCATTTTTAAAAAAATCGTGATAGAAATTTAACAAAATTCATTCTTCTCAGGAATATTACGGAGCTTCTGCAATTTCCCCAGAAATGAGACTCATGTCTGTTGATAGGGCTTATAAATAGCTATCTAGGGTATAAATTTGAAGAAAATCGTTGAAGCCGTTTTCGAGAAAAACGTGAAAAACATGGTTTTTTAGTCATTATCCGCCATTTTTTTCCGCCATTTTGAATTGAATTTCATTAAATTTTTTATTGTCCGATACTTATGGTATAAGGACCTTAAGTTTAAATTTCAAGTCAATCGATTAATTAGGAATGGAGTTATCGTGTTCACAGACACACACACACACACACACACACACACAGACCAACACCCAAAAATCATGTTTTTGGACTCAGGGGACCTTGAAACGTATAGAAAACATGAAATTAGGGTGCCTTAAGTTTTTTTGCAATACTTTCCTTACCTATGGTAATAGGGCAAGGCAAGTAAAAAGTAATGATCGGGAAAAAATGTTTTCCCGAGAAAACTTTTTCATTTTGATAGCTTGATGATATACAAATCGAAAAACTTTGAAAAATATCACGAGTAGGGAGTTTAATTTTAGCCTTTGCACAGCCTTAATGTAGGAATCCAGATTAATTCTAAGTGTCGTCATACCAATGTCATACAATCCTTGTCGAAAAAGGTGAACATAATAGTGGTGTTCGAAAGGTTATACGCAGTCTAAATGTTAGCCACTCTGAGGTTTCACTGCGTGACTTTTTATGTTCTCTTCTCCAAATTTTGACCTCAATAATCAACCCATTTCAGACTACATTTAACCTCATCAGAACTTGGGAGAGGGATAGCTCAAGGTTACCTTATTTTTCCTCTCCCTATAATTTTTGATGATGTACTTGTTGTATGTATGAATCAATACAATCAATTCATTAGAAAATTGATTTCTCTATTTTTTCGGACATTTCATTATTTATAAAAATTTGGGAACAGAATAGTTTTGGGCTATGCCTGTTGTTCTATCCCGATCATATTCGAATATGATTTGTAATTATATCAACGAATAAATAAATAAATAAATAAATAGCGCCTGTAATGAATAACTGGATCATCATTTGGCACATCATACTCATGATAATCAAATTTAGATTTGATTTTCAGAAAACTTTGCATACCAGCAGGTGATTGATTCATATCGACGTATAACAAGATGCCGTTCTGACGTATCAGGGCCAGCCAATGAGAGCTCGTTCTCCCACTCCAATACTTTCAAGGTTGGCTGACTGATTTATGAGAACAGCCAGTAGATGGCAGCTAGGGCGATTCCTCCATGTAGGAAGTGAGGAAGTTCCTACACTTTGATACAGAATAATATAATAATAATAATGTCTTCATAATGTATCTATAGGTTATAGGAGAATTCGAATAGTCCTATTTAAATATTACAGAAAATACGGAATTGAAAGATAAGGAGCAGTAAGGTTTTGCAACATAAGAAGGCTTGTAGGAAGTCTAATCTATTCCTACAAATCGACACTAGCGCTGCGCTATATGCTAAGTGGACGCGGAAGGAACTACTCGTATATGAATGATTGAATAACGTCCTTTGTAAGTAGCTCCTCAACCACATGGAGTATCGAAACAAAATAATCGATATTTTTTGATCCAATCGATTGACTTGCCGGCAATGTTTCTGATTTTGAGGTTATGTGCAGCAGACAGGAGACACCGGTATGTTTCTGTCCTGTTTTCTGTGGTGCAGTCGTGCACTTGCAGTACCTATGCAGAAAGTTGATTGAAAAGCGGTAGACTAATTAAAAAAGTAATTAGATAAAGTATTTGTGAAATTTTTAATGCATGGTAGATGGCAAATGTTGACAATAATAGTAGACTATCGTAGTTTAGTACGGTAATGGTGTTTGATTATTTTTGGTGTCGGCTAACCTAACGTTTTCTGTTTTTGTGTAGTGTATTATGACATAATTATGCAGTGTTTTGATGATAATAGAAGTAATTAGTAGAAATAGAAAATAATTGTTATGAATCCATCATGAATTCAGAGTGTAATAGAAATAATACTCAGTGCACAATAGAAAAAATTCTCAATGAACCATTCAGTCGTCTTTCTTTTGTCGAGAAACATAACTTGATATCACAAGATAGACCTACACCGGATTTACCTGATCTGACCCAAGTAAAAAAACAAAATAATAAAACTATTACTCTTAAATTCAATAGAAACAAATATTGTGAAATACCATGGCTTACCGGTTGCCCTAAGCTAAATAAACTTTTTTGTTGGCCATGTTTGCTCTTCAATGTAAAAAAAACGACATGGAATAGTGATGGTGTTGCCGATTTAAATAATTTAGGGAATGTACTTCGACAACGACATCAATTGAGTAAAGAACATTTAGGTGCTGTGGTATCCCTTAAAGAATTTTCGAAAGCTGGAAACAGTAGAATTGATACAAGCTTGAGTGAAGCTCATAGACAGAATGTAGAAAAACACAATGCCGAAGTCTCCAACAATAGGTATATTTTGAAAAATCTGATAGACGCTACATGTTTTTTAGCTTTACAAGAGCTATCTTTTCGTGGTCATGATGAGTCACAAAATTCGTCAAACCGCGGAAATTATAAAGAGCTATTGAGCTTTATGTCACAAAAGGACCCTAAATTGATGCACCATTTAGAAACTAATAAAGTCTTTTCGGGTGAAACGAGTATAATACAGAATGATCTTATTGAATCTTGCAAAGATCATTTATTAAACAACATTAAAAACGAGATTCTGCAGTCCAAGTTTGTTGCTATAATAGTTGATGAAACTAGTGATATTTCACGAAAGGCTCAGTTGTCAGTTGTTTTTAGATATCTGGACCAGAGAAACCAAATTCAAGAGCGGTTTATTAGATTTGTAGATGTAAGTGACAATAAGTCAGCAGACCGGCTGCGAGAAATTGTAATTGATCATCTCAAAGAGTTCAGCTGTGTCGATAAACTTGTTGCCCAAACATATGATGGTGCAAGTGTGAACACAGGTCAGTTTAAAGGATTAGCTGCTCAAGTGAAAAATGTTTGTCCTCAAGCTCTGTTCACGCACTGCTATGCTCATAAATTAAATCTAGTTCTTCAAAACTCTGTGAGAAATATCAAAGAATGTAACATATTTTTCTCCACTGTGTCAGGGTTTGCATCTTTTTTTTCAAACTCTACTAAGAGAACTCACTATCTTGATGAGATAGTGAAGAAACGTTTTCCGACTGTTGCTCCCACAAGGTGGTTATATAACAATAGATTAGTGGAGACAATTTACGAAAATAAAAGTGTTTTGATAGAGTTATTTGAATACATTTGTGAGAATATTTCAATTTTTGACCCAGAGTCTCGATACTGTGCTAGAGGTTTTAAAAAAAACCTGCTTGACTTGGAGTTCAATTTTTTTCTAGAAATTTTCCATTTAATTCTGCCAAAAGCTGAAGTACTTTTCAAAATTCTACAGAAAAAGTCCATTGATATCGCGTTTTGTGATGCAGAAGTGCAACAGTTTGCTGACTCTATTGGTTTGCTCCGCGCATCAGAGTTTGGTAACATATGGTCCAAGCTGATTCGTTCTGTTGATGTGAATCCTCCAAATAAGCGACAGAGAGTTTCGGGCCCCAATGACGATATGGAGTCTTCTTACCGCCGTCTCTTTTTTGAAGTACTTGATAATATATTGATGCACATACAAGAACGTTTTGCTGATTTGACGAAGCTTAAGTTTTTCGCTCTCCTCAATTGTGATAAGTTTGAGGAATTCAACAGATCATTTCCAGCTCATGTGTTACAAGACCTAATGAAGTCTCCATACGGACAATATTTCAATGCAAATAGTTTGGAGGCTGAGTTGTCTTATATTTACTCCTCTTCTTCCTTCATTCACTGCATTTCCAAATTGAATGACTATTTAGTGGACAATGATTTGACAGAGACATTCATTGAAACAAGCAAACTAATTCATCTAGTGCTCACTATACCAGCTACAAGTGCTTCTGCCGAACGCACCTTTTCGGCTCTTAAACGTATCAAAACGTACACTAGGAATACAACCACCCAAAATCGACTCAATGGACTAGCTTCCCTGTGTATTGAAAAACAGTACTTCAAGAAATTGATGACAGAAGCAAAATTCTATGACTCTGTCATCAACATTTTTGCTTCAAAGAAGGATCGACGAATCGAATTAAATTACAAGTAGACAATGATGTGAGTAACTAAGACGTCTCCACTAGATAATTATTTTATAATTTTTGCATGACTTTGTTTAATAATTTTGAGTTGTGAACTTGCATGTTGTGTTTATGTAATATGCGTGCATCCATACAACATTTGAATTTGTCTATGGCAGAAAAAGTCAATGTGATCATGTCCATTGCGACTATACTGGGGAGGGGGGTTGAATCCCTACTTTTACTTTTCAACTCCTACAAGTTCAAAAATCCACGAAGCGCCACTGAATCACATAGATACGGCCACCCCGTCTTTCGGAGGAGACGATAAATCCGTCGGTCCCGTCTACCTAAAAAGTAGTCGTCATCTCTCATCATCATCCCTCTCACGCATTACCCACGCACAAGCCTAAGAGCTTATGTGGGAATCACCCTCAGTATTATTATTATATGCTACTACTGTGTATAATCATTTTCTTCTTTTGAAAGATAAGTAGGTAGTACCGTATTTAGAACTTTGATGAGATGTAACCCATATATAACCATTTCAATTATTGTAACTACGCATTGAATTAAAGTTTGACAGTGGTTTATCTGAGTGCTCCTTGGTAAAGTTTATAATGATGAATAAAAAAAAAATAAATAAAACCTTCTCCAAGATCTAACCATTAACGAGCAATGAAAGACTGATCTTCTTCAATGATCGAGTTCAATCTTTCAAAGTATGTGAATCTACTATCTCTAATCTAATCTCAAATCTAAGCTTCTATAATGAACAAAATTATCATCTTTCTACATGATCAAGCTTGAAAACAAATATGAAAAACAGTTTATGATTTTTTATTTTGAAATTGTGTAGATCAATAAATATCTCATGATTGTTGACCAATTTGGACAGATTTCAATGTTAGTTATCGTTCCTAGATTCCTAGATCTGTTCTATCAGCCATATGAAGGCATCGAAAACCCTTCAATAGACGAATAGACCCTAATTCATTTTTTCATACATTAATAATAAAATAATAATATTCGTATGGCTTTTATTGGTGGGGAGTTCCTGATGGAAGTTTCACCTCGCCTGGATATATCATTTGAGCCGTCAATGGGCCTTACGACTGTCATAGTTCAGCCGGGACCGACAGTGTAACGTGCCCATCCGATAACACGGGAGTGACCTGTTCAAAAACTTTTGGCTCTGAGTGGGATTTGAACCCGGGATTTCTGGGTTGCTACGCAAGCACTTTATCCACTAGACCACAGATCACTCCATACATAAATAGATACAATATCATTGTGAACTATGAATGATTGGGAAAGGAACAACCGGCTTGAAGCCCAAAACTGTTCCTTTCTCAAATTCAGATGGGAAAAGTCCAAAAATGGGTTATGTTTACACTTCATGATTTTTGTATTAGAATGAAATAATAATGGTATTCCATCACGTAATTAATAATTAATATTACGTTTTCATTTACACTATGAACAGAGATGATGTGGAATTTCTCCATATTAAAGTGAAATTGAAGAGAAGTTGTCTGATAATCTCTTACATTTCACCTGATAGTCTATATGAAATAAGTTCAGATTTGGAGAAAATAACCGTGTAGTTGAATTGTACGAAATTCCAATTTTCTCAGGCAAGTCCATGTGACTGGATATATATTGTCAAATATCGACAACTCTGAATCGACTCCACTCAAACATCAAATAATTCATTGTCGTATATGGGCTGGCATGGGAATATTGAGATTCTATTTATTCATTTATAAGTTTAGCGAAACAAATACAAGAATCGGAAAAGAGAAAACAGGCTATTGCCTAAAACTTCTTCAATTTCCTAATTTAGTTTTAAATTGTCCAAATATTATAGGTTATGTCCATTCAATTTCTACACCAAATCACAATCTAAAATATGAATTAGAATAAAATAAACAATTTTAATTTGGATGGATTAATAATAAAGTTTCTCAAAAACATGAAACAAACTATAAATTCACAAAATAAAGAATAAAAACACTCAAATTTTGAGCTCGAAAATATCACATTTACCATAGCTATATAACAGCTGTAACTGTAACATTCTCCAATCATTTATTTATTTTTTATTTATTCGTGGACAGAATCACAAATCATATAAATATGATTAGGAAGGAACAACAGGCTAGGCCCAATCTATTCCATCTCAAAATTTTGATAAATCAATAAAATGTCTAAAAAATAGGTTATGTTTCTACTGTAAACCGTTCAAGTTCAATTTTCGTCCAAAATGTATTATAAGCTGAACATTTTGAATTTAGAGAAATTAAATACCAATTAAATATAAATTATATGGCAACACTGATATTTTTTCCAAGTCTCAACAACCTATGTTTACAGCCTATAAAATATAGAATTACGAGCAGGGTGGTCGCTTCTATATCTACATCAATAACTTGAAATGTTTTAATCATTGGTACTTGGAACATTTAAATTCAAAATTGTTGGACTGAAAATTTTGTAGAAATCTAGAAGACATAACCTCATTTTGGACTTTTAATGTTTCCTAAATTTGGGAGAGAGATGGTACAAGGTATTTTTAGTTTTTCTCTCCCGATCTGTGCTCCATTGTAAAAAGAATAAATAAAGAATAAAGTATACAGAATTGCAGAGCTATTTAGTGGCAAAGAAGGTGATGGTTTATATTTTGATGATTCGTCAAATGATTCCTTATTTAATTTAGTGTTAGTGGTCGTTAATGTCTAAACCCTTTTCGTTTAGTCTAAACCCGGTCGTGTGTTAATGAATGGATATTTCATATCCTTCTAAGAGAATCGACAATTATTTGTTCAAAAATCGCCGATTCATGAAGTTACATCACATTAAATACATCGTTATTCTAATTGCATTCTATATTTATTCTCATTGATTAATCATCTATACTTTGTAAAATTCGTGAATAACTAGCATTATCGTCAATTAATGAAAATTATAACATACATAAATAAAGAAATCTAATCTTATCTCATCTTATCTGTCGTTACTATCACGTTCTGTTCACACCTTGAGATCCGGTTGCTCAGAAGCCTGTTCAATTTTAATCATGATTAAATGCTACAAGAGCCAATGAGAGGAAGCTTAATCAGAAGAAGGCTTCTCTAATTATTTCAACATTCAATCAAGGTTACAATTTAACAGGCTTTTGTGCAACCCAGCTCAAGTATTTAGAAGTATTCAGAGTTTGAGTACTCAGAAGCGTGTTTAATTTTAATCATGATTAAATGCTACGAGAGCCAATCAGAGAAAGCTTTATCAGAAGAAGGCTTCTCTAATTGTTTCAAGATTCAATCAAGGTTACAATTTAACAGGCTTTTGTGCAACCCAGCCTAAGTATTTAGAAGTACTCAGAGTTTGAGTACTCAGAAGCCTGTTTAATTTTAATCATGATTAAATGCTACAAGAGCCAATCAGAGAAAGCTTTATCAGAAGAAAGCTTTTCTAATTATCTCAACATTCAATCAAGGTTACAATTTAACAGGCTTTTGTGCAACCCAGCCTAAGTATTTATAGATCAAAATGAGACCTATCCGAATTGTCTCATAATGTTGGAAGAATGTGAGGCGAAATGTCATACTCGGACTATGAAGTGGGTGTTTCTGTGTCCAGATGGGAAGAGCATTTCGGTTTACTGCTTTGTGACATTCCATTTCGAGCGCAAATGCCAGTGACTCGAATGTCAAAGCCACTCCACGAGTTTGTGAATGGACAGAGCACGCGATTAAGATGAAACTGCCACCGGAAACTGATCTTCAAGGTCACCGAGAAGCATGTCAATGACCCATATAATCTAGGCCAATGACACACTGCTTCTCCTATATCTATTTATACATCCATTCGGCTTCTAAAAATATTGCACTACGTCAATCTACCAGACTGCAACCTATATCTGGAACAGCAAAGCTCAAACGCTGCGGCACATCTAACGCCATCTACCGGAGTTTTAGGGGACTAAAACACTCACTTAGTTCCCCCAGTTGCCGCTAGATGATGTGGCGCGCCACTTGACGTAGAAGTTTGGATCGATGGGTTCGTGCCCTAATACCGCGCGGGTTGACTGTACTTTATGGTATGGATCACGGACAATGCGAATTATTTATGTCGAAAATACAATACGCCAGCCATTCAATACTCCGACACGCTATTGGGCCTGCGAAATATAACTTATAAATTCTCACTATGCAAAAGCTGCTCCTGAGTTATTGTTTCCTACTTCTGCTGTAAACTATGAAGTTTTCCACATAAATCAAAACAGGAAGAGGTTTCTAGTTGAATTGGGTGGAAGTAAAATAATTGAAAATTGTTGAAAACAATGAAGTGTTTCATGTTAAATGATGATTACTCATTAAAATTCATTCAAGATTTATTGAAAAACTATGTCAAACTTTCAAACAATAAAAGCATTCACAATTCATTCATTTATTGTACAAAATACTATAATCATAATTATAATTATGACATTGGAGGAAAAACTAGGCTGAGACGATAAAAGCATTCACAATTCATTCATTTATTGTACAAAATACTACAATCATAATTATAATTATGACATTGGAGGAAAAACTAGGCTGAACCTTACTATTTCTTTTCAAAAATCTATATATATATATGAAAGCGAAATGGCACTCACTCACTCGCAGAACTAAAAATGTACCGAACCAAAAACGTTCAATATGATAGGTATGTTCAGTTGGCCCTTTAGAGGCGCACTAAGAAATCTTTTGGCAATATTTTAACTCTAAAGGTTTTTTTCAAGGGCTTGAAGTCTTTTAATCTTTTAGCATGTATATTCTTCTTCTCCAATCTCTAATAAAATTATAATTGAAATCTCAATATCATATATGTTACTATAGAACTATAATCTAGATAGAGTACCTCTTCGAAACAGTTGTTAACTGGCAACTAAATTAATAATTTGTCAGGTTGGCATAAGTTGAGTTGACTTTGTTAGGTTGACACCAAGTGAAGATTTAAATGCATTTATCGCGGAAAAATTGATTGGGCACTGCTACTTCAATCCTGGGAATATTATATTACTAGCCTGGACCCCCGACTGGATTGTCCTAACATATGATAAAATGCTCAAATGAAAAATGCAGGCGAGCGAAGCGAGCCTGCTGATCTTACTTTTGGACGATCCAGTCGGGGGTCCAGGGGGCGGAGCCCCCTGGCTAGACAGATATGGCGAGCGAAGCGAGCCTGACGGCTAGTTTTGATATATAGTTAATATTGTTTAAAGGTGTAGGTTATGATATCACTTGGTTTTTGGTCCAGAATAATGATTTGAATTGTTTATAATACTAATTGTATGACATTAACTCATTAATGATATCCAATGATAAGAATTTTGTTGGGTTCTCGTTCGAGAGTAAAGTCTTTTTCGCCCCACTTGGATGTAATGAGCTGGTTTACGTGCGTCATATGGAGGCCGAAAGTGATTGTTTTCTGGCCAGGCCGGTAAAATTTTTACGGCCCTAGGGCTGTAAAATAACCTTGAAGTCAGCTGATTCTGATTTGATGTGAACGTGTTTACAAAATAGTTTATGAAACGGAATAAGTTTATGCTTCTAGAATTGAATAAAGTATTTTGCAATAAGATACTATCATTTTATTTGGTTGAATGAAATACAAATGAGATATTATAAACTATTCAATTCAATTTTCAGAGTATAATAGAATCTACCTCAAACCTCCTAGTACTGCGTTTATCACGGAACATAGTGGATAAACGGAATCATTTTATGCTTCTAGAATTCAATAAAGTATTCTGCAATAATATACTATCATTCTATTTGGATGAATAAAATACAGATAAGATATATTATTATAAACTATTCAAATAATTCGATTTTCAGAGTAGGATAGAACTTCTAACCTAAACTTCCATTGACATTCAGATTGGCCAAATTTTAAGTGTGCTAAAACAGCTGATCAAAAACTTTTAATTATTTGTGTTTATCATTCAATAATTAAAACATTATAATAATATCATCTCTTGTCATTTGGAAGAATAAAAAGCTTAAACTCAACCTCTTACATAATTGAACATAATCTTTTAGGTTATTTAGACAAATCAGAATAAAAAATAAAAATACTTGGACAATTTCCTGATATTCAGATTACCTCAGATTTGCTAGAGCTATGACCTTCCTTAAGTGCTTATAACAGACAATGAATTATTTTCATATATATATTTGTTATTTTTCTGTGTGGCGAAAAATAACGTTCTCACCATGGGCAAAAATTTTTCCGGCTCTCAATCTTTTCTAGTCCTCGGCCTACGGCCTCGGACTTGAAAACCGATTTCGAGCAGAAAAGTCTCATTTTCGGCCCAAGGTGCGAAATATACTATTTCGCCCCACTTGGATGTAATGAGCTGGTTTTCGTGCGTCATATGGAGGCCGAAAATGACTGTTTTCTGACCAGGCCGGTAAAAGTTTTACGGCCCTAGGGCTGTAAAATAACCTTGAAGTCAGCTGATTCTGATTTGATGTGAACGTGTTTACAAAATGGTATGAAACGGAATCAGTTTATGCTTCTAGAGTTGAATAAGTATTCTGCAATAAGATAATATCATTTTATTTGGATGAATAGATTATATATTATAAATTATTCAAATTCGATTTTCAAAGTAGGATAGAACTTCTAACCTAAACTTCCAAAGTCAACGACAACAAGCATTGTTGACGTTGACATTCAGATTGGCCAAATTTCAGTGCTAAAACAGCTGATCAAAAAATTTTCATTATTTGTGTTTATTATTCAAGAATCAAAACATTTATAATAAAATCATCTTATTGTCAATTGAAAGAATAAAAAGTATAAACTCAACCTCTTACATAATTGAACATAATCTTTTAGGTTATTTAGACAAATCAGAATAAAAAATAAAAATACTTGGACAATTTCCTGATATTCAGATTACCTCAGATTTGCTAGAGCTATGACCTTCCTTTGCTTTCGGAAGTGCCTAATAAACAATAAATTATTCTCATATTTATATTGTTTATTTTCTGTGTGGCGAAAAATAACGTTCTCACCATGGGCAAAATGTGTTTCTGGCTCTCATCTTTTCTAGTCCTCGGCCTACGGCCTCGGACTTGAAAACCGATTTCGAGCCAGAAAAGTCTCATTTTCGGCCCTAGGTGCGAAATATACTATTCATACATGCATATAAAATAATAATGACAGACTATATTTTTGTTAATATTCAAGATAAATTGTAGTCTACTGGTTGTTTAATATTTTTGTCCACAAGGTTTGCAGACGTCACGGAGTGCAAGAGATTTTTAATAAATGCTGGACTCAAAAATCAATGGATTTTATTTTTGTATAATTCTAAATCAAGTTTTAATCATATGTAAATTTTTGTAATGATGATTAACTTTTTGTTCGTATGTTGACCACGAATAATGGTTAGAGTGGTCAACTTAGTTCCTACTTTTTTAAATTGTAAGTTGTTATGTT
>NW_024092925.1:0-14575 GCF_014356525.2 Nilaparvata lugens | reverse complement strand
GTAGAGGAATGGGGAAGAATAGGAAGAAGTAGAAATGAGAAGTGTGTCTAACTGACAGATTTAAGTGAAATGATAATCACATTCCATCATGTACAATAGCTTCCAAAGAGAAGAATGAGAAGAAGAAGAAGTTATGAATGTATTCCGCTACAAGTCAAATTGCTAATTGCTTCTCTAGATCACGCACACACTATTTGCATGGTGAAATGAAACTTCCAGTGACAGGTTTTTTCTTAAGGGAATAACAGAACTGATGCATGCATCTAACTGACAGATTTTAACTGAATCGTTATTCCTCTCTATGAACTTGTCATTGCAGCAATGGTAAGTGGAAATCTAAAAACAACTCAAGTAATACTGACAGTGAAGAGTGATTCTAAAATTTCAGCCAGCAACACTACTCTCTCAAGTATCCTTCTCACAACATCATTTGTATGGAGAAATGAAACTTCCAGTGTCAGGTTTTTCTTAAGGAAATAACAGAACTGAGGCATGTATCTAACTGACAGATTTTAACTGAATTGTTATTCCTCTCTATGGACTTGTCATTGCAGCAATGCTTAGTGGAAATCTAAAAACAACTCAAGTAATACTGACAGTGAAGAGTGATTCTAAAATTTCAGTCAGCAAGTCTCGACACATTCTTATCGAGTCTCACAACACCATTTGTATGGAGAAATGAAACTTCCAGTGTCAGGTTTTTCTTAAGGAAATAACAGAACTGAGGCATGTATCTAACTGAAAGATTTAACTGAATTGTTCTTCCTCTCTATGGACTTGTCATTGCAGCAATGGCAAGTGGAAATCTCAAAACAATTCAAGTAACACTGACAGAAAAGAATGATTCTGAAATCTCACTCTATGCAAATTGGCTTGGAAACCATTCTTATCAACTCTCAACTCTCCTTCTCACTTCATCTAATGGAAGAGATTCAATCCATCTTGTTTTATTTAATTTGATCTTACTATATGTACATTATTTGTGGTAAAGTTTTTAAAGGAGCAGCCATAAGAAAAAACCATGAAGCTTCACACCTACAATTTTCTGCATCACCAAAATGGAGCATCAGAGTTGAAGCAAAATTAGATGAAGTTGCACTGATGTGGTACATATTAGTTGCAGCTAAATAAAGAAAGCAGCATACTACTTGATTGTAGAAAGCAGATACCCATATTTGCAGATAGCAATATAGATGAAATTTTAATGATAGTACTTGAGCAAAGTGCACAATTACATTGAAGTGAAACAAAAAATCAGCGGTTCTGTTGATACACATGTTTACTGAGATGCAGTAACAAGAAAGATTTTCATCTCAAGAGATGTTCAATCAAATAGGAGAAATGTAAAAGTTCAAATAAAATCTGTATATTGTTAAATGTAGAGAAAATACAAATGATTGAAAATCACATAGCAAGAAGCACAATTCTAGAGGGACATCAAACTCTCCATTCATGGAGAGTGAGCATGAGGAGAAAAGAATAATATTTTAATCTTTATTTTGATATGACAGTGAATGACTACTTATTTAGAGATAAGGCAGAATTAGAGATAACACATACAAGTTATTCTGAGAAAGTACTTAAAGGTGATTGTTAAAAATGAGAAGCAAGTAGATTATTTGAGTAACAAATTAAGACTGGTAGTAATATTATGAAAGTAGATTTAGACAGAACTTTTTTCTATCAAAGGAAAAATTAAAGCTATTGATTATAGTTATATTTGAGTAATTATGCAAGTAGGTATTTAGATAAGTGTAAGACACATGTAAAGACAACCTTGATGTATCCCTTCCAAGTCAAATGAATTGAACGTCATGATTCAGATTAAGTTGCTGAAAGCACAAGTGGCTATTGTTGAGAGAAGCAAAGTGATTATTTAATTCCTCTATCAGTTGAGATGCATATAAGCTACAACTAGTTTTTTGAAAGCCACAGAGACATTCGGGGAACAGCAACTAGCAGAATTTGAAATAGAAATACAAATTTGAGAGAGAGAAACTCTCTTCGATCATAGTGACTTGTGATCACAATCCCTTACACTTGGGAGATTTGTCTATCAAGAGGAATAATTTGTGTCAAATGCTATAAGGAACATAGATTCTCTATCAATTGAGTTTCTGTCACAAGCAAGGAAAAACTTTTATGGAATACTGTAATAACACCACAATGCTGGAAAATTAAGATTACAATATGATGAAAGTGAGATACTCTTTGCTTCAAGCAATATTTTTGGTACAAATTTTTTGTTGTTAGCATCCTTTGTTAAACAATAAATATGTCTAGAGATTTGGTTAGTTATGAGTTAGTTCTATGTCTAGTTAGATGTACACTTTCAACATGAATTAGATTACAGTTAAGTACTCCAGATAAGTATGAATAGCTTTTTCATCTCACTACTCTTAACCCACAAAGTTAGAGTGAAAAAAACACTATAATTTCATTGGCTTTAGCTGTTGTGCAATATTCTCACTCACAGTGTTGGATAATTTCTTCATTTTGGAGGAAAGTGTGATATTTCATAGTTTCTCAAGAAAGACTTTGAGAAGAATAGATTTATAAAATTAGAATCAAGCTGGGTGAAAAGATTCATGCATGAGGAAAGAGATACTGATGTAATAGTCAAGTGACTTATTTAGAAAATAGCATTGCTAACACTTTAAACTTACACCTCATGAAAACAAAAGCATATAGTTTTGACAAACAAACAGAAACTTTATTTTCTGTAACGAATATCTAAAATTGAATTTGAACTATGCGATACTTTGCTTGTTGCTGACACGGGTTAGAATCATTGTTGCAAATCCATATCAATGCCTACTGCGTTTTTCACGAGGTTAATTCCACATTCCACTGCTCTCACGCTTACATTATGTGTTAGAGCACACACACACACAAAATTATCAGAATCTGAATAATATACTTTAGTAGCTTTCAGTTTTTGATATAACTCCTCCATAAAACTTGTTACATGCACTGTTATTGCTTACCTCTAAGATGATAAACTCAGTTGACTTGTCACTCTATAAGCTGCTGCGTTTGAATTCAGTGTATACTGGAATTTAATTCTGAAAAAACAGAACACCAGTCTCTCCTTGTTTTGACGAAAACTGTTATTTATTCTACACTTGTCGTTTTCACTCTAGAATGAGCTAACAAATAATATTAGTTGAATGACATTATGGAAGAGGAACTTTGGATTATTAGAATCTGACTAATATACTTTAGTAGGTTTCAGTTTTTGATGTTTGTAATCCTTGATCCAAAAAACTTGTTACATGCACTGTTATTGCTTACCTCTAAGATGATAAACTCAGTTGACTTGTCACTCTATAAGCTGCTGCGTTTGAATTCAGTGTATACTGAAATTTAAGTCTGAAAAACAGAACACCAGTCTCTCCTTGTTTTGACGAAAACTGTTATTTATTCTACACTTGTCGCTTTCACTCTAGAATGTGCTAACAAATAATATTAGTTGAATGACATAAAGAAAAGAGATATATAACCTATAGGAAAATTTCAATGCAAAACCTGCGGATTACCGAATCTTGAATGATTTTGCTTCTTCCTTTATCAGAAATATTAGGAAAACTACACATTTATGTTGACTCAGTGCATAAATTCAACCTTGAATATGCAAGTATATTATCTGAAAGATTACAGAAACATGATGCATAACAAATAGACAGAAAACTTTTCTGTGTAATTACAAATATTACTAGTCTATGTTATTCTTACTCACAGCCTATGCTCCAAAATCCACTCAACTTTAAAAAGTGATCTAAAACTGAGTTGTTTTTCATCATGATAACATGAGAAGCAATCAGCAGAGTTAGAGTGGAGGATAAGGAGGAGGAGGAGGAGGAGGAGGAGGAGGAGGCAGAGGAGGAGGACACAGCAAATCAAAGGTTAGTGTTAGTTATTTGATGAAACTATTTGATAAATTATACTAATAGATCTGTTCACATTACAAGAGTTGGAAATTACTGATTCAGTTAATAGTTATGCACATTACTTGCATATTAACTTGTTGAATCACTGTTTGATTCTGTAATATGAAAGCAAGAAATAATAATACTCACTTTGAGATTCCATGTACTGGTAAAACACAACAAGAAACTCTCTCTCTCATATGCAAGTGTAGTGAGAGACAACCTTGGAAGATATGCTCCAATTATCCTCTCAGTCAGACATTAGCACATCTTACTTCAGACAGCTTCCGAGGACAACATCAGCATCATGAATCTCTAAGATATAAGAACCCAATTCAACTTATACTGACAGAATAAAGTGAATCAATCCCAGTCTAGTATAGATAAGAAACTCTTTTGTAGATGTGCTAAAACCCTATTACTCTTTAAGTTTCTCGTTCTAGAGTTAGTGGCAAGGATGTTTCAAATATTCTTTCCAAATTCATGTTGATGCATAACAATATTAGCTACAGCTATTGACAACTGCTTTTTTCATATCATATGCACTTCAAAAAATATTTTCTCAGTCTATATTATGTAAATTCATTTATAATTTGCTGTATTGTATATAAGTGTAAAAAACCAGTATATATTGTAATCTACACGAATAAAGCACTCTCTCATTAGCTTTATTTATTTATTAGATAGAGCGAACAATACAATAGTTGGAAAAGAAAAAACAGGCTATTGCCCAAAACTTCTTCAATTTCCTGATTTTGTCACAAATCGTCCAAATATTATGTAGGTTATGTTCACTTCAATTTCAACATCAAATCTTCAATCTGAAACTATGAATCAGAATAAAACAAAGAGTTTCAAATTTAGATAAATTGATAATGAAACTTCCGTTAAAACAAAAACCAAACTTCAAATATTCACAAAATACTGTTTTTGTTAAGAAGTTTGATGAAATTCTATAGCAATGATTAAAACTCTCCTTGTCTGACAACTCGAGAGTTCTGCTCAGTTCACAGCAGGTACACTTCTAATCACTTAGTGGATACTTAGAAGTAAGAATATTGAAGGTCTATTGGAATGAGGAATCATTCATGTATACACTTGAAATTTATTTACACAATTCACTACAATTATTCAACATTCAAACCTCTTTGATGATGAGGCACAGATAGTCTATGTGCTTGATAATAGCAATGATAATCACATATATCATTCAAATTCACTGTGTTTAAGAAAATGTCTTTTAGTTATTTCACCAAATGATGATTTTCATGAGTTGAATGTTTAATTGCAATTTTCACAGGTATCATACCAATCAATACACTGTTCTAACCTCATTTCCAATTCACTATCAGCTTGCATCCACTTGCACGGGTCCATGATGAGCAAATGAAGAAACATATGTCGGTACTAATATAGAGAAATTAAACGGTTCCTGTGCCTTCCCTCCAATGCAACATACACAAGCAGTATGATATTTCAATGCTTGCATACAATAAACACATTGAATTTTCTTGTCCGTTATAGAAAAACCCATATCTTGCAAAGTTTTTCTTTTCTGTATTTGAATAGAATTGACATTTTTTCATGCTAAGCATTCTATTGTTTTCGCACATGAAATTTGGAGATGAGTCCATATTTTTCATTATCAAACTATTGTAATGAAGCGCCGCGAAGAGGACACATCGACCGTGCGGATTGCGATGATGAATTTCACAGGCGTTATAACACCAAGAATTTGTAAAGTAGTTAAAATTTGGTTTCTCAATTTCATCCGGTAAACAACAAACGTTTTTGTAACCTTCTAAGAAACTTAGCTTTCTCTGTACCTTTTGTGTAGATTTTATCATATCGTTCAAGATAAGATATCAATAATTCGTCTGTATAAATAAAATGACCATCTTCCCAGTGTATTTTGTGATAATTTATCTCTGCCCATGTTACTTGCTTACACAATTTAGCATTCAATTCCGACTTTGCAAATGGCGACTTGAAATGTAACACAACAAAGCTATTTACCTGATCTACGATTCCGATTTCTTTCACGATAATTTGATTAGAATTTCCCTTGAACCAATGCATGTCGACTGTTGCAAATTTTTTACAGGAGAGTGTTTCTTCCTCCTCTTGTGCTGTTTTGTCCTCCTCCTCCTTTGTCCTCCTTCCTCCTCCTCCTCCTCCTCCTCCATTCTCCTCCTGTGGTTTAGGTGTACTACATCTTGAGTGATAGTAGAAGTCTTGTTCGGTGTCAAGATCACACTGCGTGTGAATAGAACGTGTTTTCTTCTCAGAATCAGAAGACATTGTAGATGTTAACTGATCAAAGCTAAAACCTCAAAAGAGTAGAATTTGAAAAATGCAATACTTATATAGCTTGTGATCTATTGAGAAATTACTGAACTTCCTTCAACATGGAAGTAAGAGGAGCTTCACACATTTTTCAAACATGAATCTTATCTTGTCAGTGTTTTTTATCTGTTCTATCATCAATGAGATAACGCATTTTAATATTTAACCAACCTAATGTATTACAGTAGCAAAGTTGATGCATTTCGTTCATTTACAATATTGCACACATACACTTATATGTTTTGATCTTTCTTTGTCAATCCTGTTCTAAGCCTGTCTCGTCTGCAGAATCTCGTAAAAAATTCCAGATAAGTTGATTTAATCGTTCTTCTGTTAAATGAGCATTGTTTTCTATTATAACCTTCTTAATTCTATTGATAGACTGTTTAAGGATTGCACACTCACATTTATATGAATCTGGGCGGTCGCCATTCCCCCAGAATTTATCATATGATGTACCATATAAATCACAAACAAGAATATGATCATATCCATCACTGAAGCAAGAACCCAATTTTTCATAATCTCTCACAAAAGTTAAATATTGTAGATTTGTCCATCCTTTTTCTGCTAATCACTGCAATATATCTAGGTGCGTGTCCAAGAGTTCACTTAATTTATATTGATAACTCATTTTTTCTAAAGGAACAGAATGGTATTCACTTAATTGATTAAAATGTCTATCTATAATGAATTGAACGCACAAATCTGAAGACTTTAACTCAGACTCCACTGAAGCCGCACCAAACACATTATCCATCTCAGTACAGTAGCTTGATGTTGTATCAGCAAAGACAAGATCACTACTGACAGATTACCTTGATCTAGCTTACTATTATTATTATGAAAAGCACACTCTAGCGATAATTTATTGTACTTCTCTCACCAAGCACTCTAATACAAAGTTGGTATGTTCTAATCAAAAGGGAATACAATTTTATATCATCAATAGAGACTTGTCAAGTATGTTGTAATTTTTGTAGAAATTGCACATTCATAAATCTATCTCTTAGACAAACATCGGGAGAAGCGTTTTATCACTTGATATAGAATAATGTTTGATTTCTTACTAGCAAGGATTCCTGCAACAAAATTGTGGTTTATCCCAATTCCTAATCTTATTTCGTACATTCCAATATTCTTTTTGAAGCAATATGGAAAAGTAATAGCATATCATAGAGAGAAGAACAAATACTATTCTCCAGATGATTATCTCCCTTGCACACTGATAAAAATTGATTGTTGCTAACACTTGTGGAAAGATACAATAAGTTGAGGTGAGCATATGCATAGCACATAATTCTATTTGAGTTCATGCAGTGCATTAGTCTATCCTACAGAGTGAGAGTTCACTTTCACTTTCTTCAATATTCATTTTATATTGTTGACTAATCGTTCAATTAATGACATTATCTACTAGCTATGATAAATCACTCAGACAGAATATTATTTTTCTTCCCACAGAAAACTAGCTATTTTCCATTAAACATTATAGCTGCTGAATCTATCCAACAGTTGAGCTGTCTTGACTGCACACTCTGTTTAAAGCAAGCTTCTTCTGACATTGAGTTGATGATTAACCAGCAGAACAAGGTAAGGATTAGGATCAAATATTTAATATATATACATTTATTTAGACGCACAAGATTTTTCTAAGCAATTCACAAATAGTAATTAAGCTGAACAAACACTAGTTTCACAATAGTTAGTCGATTTATACTAATTTCAGATCAGTGAATTTGTTTGTCTAACAAAAATCGTAAACTATTACAGTTTTCATTCGAATCTCATTAGTCAACTTATTAGGAAGAAAAAAAAATCTTCTCACTTTTGTCCTTACAAATAGAAACAAGAATCGTTATTTGGGATAAAGTTATTTGGGATAATGTGAATCTTTTTGGAAGAAATAATCACCACCGGAGAATGATTGCATTGAAATATTGCTGAAGCGTTTTTTCCAAAATTTGAATCAACATCTAAGAGGAGTGAGAACATGCAAGTTTGGTTTTCTTAAATATTATCGTACACACACAAAAAGAATCTTTTCACAACAGAGATTGTTTTAGGAGAGGACTGCACGAGTTGTACTGATAACACATTTAGTAAGCATTAGGCTGTAGTCACTACATCACTATGTGTTTTTATCAAACATATTTTTCACAGATTTCGATGAAACATTTAAGTTGGGTGAATCACTCGATAATTTCGGTGCATTTTCATTATTTCTACCTTCGGATAATTGTTTCTTCTCCTCTGCTTTCTCTATTTATACATTATAAATCATCGCATATTGTACACCTTTAATTGTAAATAGCTGCACTTATTAAAGCACTTAGCTTGTTCTTCCCTTTCAGTCTCAATCCTCCCTCACAATGATAACACACTTTTTTCCTGTATAGATGAATCCTACCTCAGTGAGTAAGTTTGATGGAAATGTACCCATGTAGCAGAGCACTCGAGAATTTGAGGTAACAGCTGGTTATATTTTTAAAATATTAAGTTTCTCTGTGATTCCAACAATATCAGTACATTCTCGATTATCTCTTTTTAGCATTACACCGTATTTAAGGTTGTAATCTTGATTGCTATCTACATTAGATATAGTTACATTACAATAGATAGTTTACAGCTAGGTGATGATCACGCTGGATTAGAGTCCAACCAACACTGTAGAATGCACACCGCACTATATCATTCATTTTTTTTTTTGAAGTAAAACCATAGACTAACCATTTCAGAAACACTTATAAATGTTACTCACCAACATTCAAATGTTTTCACGTTTAAATTTTGTTTTCTACACACTATACATTCTTGTGGGAAAACAATAGAATGCTTAGCATGAAAAAATGTCAATTCTATTCAAATACAGAAAAGAAAAACTTTGCAAGATATGGGTTTTTCTATAACAGACAAGAAATTCAATGTGTTTATTGTATGCAAGCATTGAAATATCATACTGCTCGTGTATGTTGCATTGGAGGGAAGGCACAGGAACCGTTTAATTTCTCTATATTAGTACCGACATATGTTTCTTCATTTGCTCATCATGGACCCGTGCAAGTGGATGCAAGCTGATAGTGAATTGGAAATGAGATTAGAACAGTGTATTGATTGGTATGATACCTGTGAAATTGCAATTAAACATTCAACTCATGAAAATCATCATTTGGTGAAACAACTAGAAGACATTTTCTTAAACACAGTGAATTTGAATGATATATGTGATTATCATTGCTATTATCAAGCACATAGACTATCTGTGCCTCATCATCAAAGAGGAAAAATGTTGAATAATTGTAGTGAATTGTGTAAATAAATTTCAAGTGTATACATGAATGATTCCTCATTCCAATAGACCTTCAATATTCTTACTTCTAAGTATCCACTAAGCGATAAGAAGTGTACCTGCTGTGAACTGAGCAGAACTCTCGAGTTGTCAGACAAGGAAAGTTTTAATCATTGCTATAGAATTTCATCAAACTTCTTAACAAAAACAGTATTTTGTGAATATTTGAAGTTTGGTTTTTGTTTTAACAGAAGTTTCATTATCAATTTATCTAAATTTGAAACTCTTTGTTTTATTCTGATTCATAGTTTCAGATTGAAGTTGAAATTGAAGTGAACATAACCTACATAATATTTGGACGATTTGTGACAAAATCAGGAAATTGAAGAAGTTTTGGACAATATCCTGTTTTTTCTTTTCCAACTATTGTATTGTTCGCTCTATCTAATAAATAAATAAAGCTAATGAGAGAGTGCTTTATTCGTGTAGATTACAATATATACTGGTTTTTTACACTTATATTCAATACAGCAAATTATAAATGAATTCACATAATATAGACTGAGAAAATATTTTTTGAAGTGCATATGATATGAAAAAAGCAGTTGTCAATAGCTGTAGCTAATATTGTTATGCATCAACATGAATTTGGAAAGAATATTTGAAACATCCTTGCCACTAACTCTAGAACGAGAAACTTGAAGAGTAATAGGGTTTTAGCACATCTACAAAAGAGTTTCTTATCTATACTAGTCAGGGATTGATTCACTTTATTCTGTCAGTATAAGTTGAATTGGGTTCTTATATCTTAGAGATTCATGATGCTGATGTTGTCCTTGGAAGCTGTCTGAAGTAAGATGTGCTAATGTCTGACTGAGAGGATAATTGGAGCATATCTTCCAAGGTTATCTCTCACTACACTTGCATATGAGAGAGAGTTTCTTGTTGTGTTTTACCAGTACATGGAATCTCAAAGTGAGTATTATTATTTCTTGCTTTCATATTACAGAATCAAACAGTGATTCAACAAGTTAATATGCAAGTAATGTGCATAACTATTAACTGAATCAGTAATTTCCAACTCTTGTAATGTGAACAGATCTATTAGTATAATTTATCAAATAGTTTCATCAAATAACTAACACTAACCTTTGATTTGCTGTGTCCTCCTCCTCTGCCTCCTCCTCCTCCTCCTCCTCCTCCTCCTCCTCCTTATCCTCCACTCTAACTCTGCTGATTGCTTCTCATGTTATCATGATGAAAAACAACTCAGTTTTAGATCACTTTTAAAGTTGAGTGGATTTTGGAGCATAGGCTGTGAGTAAGAATAACATAGACTAGTAATATTTGTAATTACACAGAAAAGTTTTCTGTCTATTTGTTATGCATCATGTTTCTGTAATCTTTCAGATAATATACTTGCATATTCAAGGTTTAATTTATGCACTGAGTCAACATAAATGTGTAGTTTTCCTAATATTTCTGATAAAGGAAGAAGCAAAATCATTCAAGATTTGGTAATCCGCAGGTTTTGCATTGAAATTTTCCTATAGGTTATATATCTCTTTTCTTTATGTCATTCAACTAATATTATTTGTTAGCACATTCTAGAGTGAAAGCGACAAGTGTAGAATAAATAACAGTTTTCATCAAAACAAGGAGAGACTGGTGTTCTGTTTTTTCAGAATAAATTTCAGTATACACTGAATTCAAACGCAGCAGCTTATAGAGTGACAAGTCAACTGAGTTTATCATCTTAGAGGTAAGCAATAACAGTGCATGTAACAAGTTTTTTGGATCAAGGATTACAAACATCAAAAACTGAAACCTACTAAAGTATATTAGTCAGATTCTGATAATCCAAAGTTCCTCTTCCATAATGTCATTCAACTAATATTATTGTTAGCTCATCTAGAGTGAAAACGACAAGTGTAGAATAAATAACAGTTTTTGTCAAAACAAGGAGAGACTGGTGTTCTGTTTTTTCAGAATTAAATTTCAGTATACACTGAATTCAAACGCAGCAGCTTATAGAGTGACAAGTCAACTGAGTTTATCATCTTAGAGGTAAGCAATAACAGTGCATGTAACAAGTTTTATGGAGGAGTTATATCAAAAACTGAAAGCTACTAAAGTATATTATTCAGATTCTGATAATTTTGTGTGTGTGTGTGCTCTAACACATAATGTAAGCGTGAGAGCAGTGGAATGTGGAATTAACCTCGTGAAAAACGCAGTAGGCGTTTATATGGATTTGCAACAATGATTCTAACCCGTGTCAGCAACAAGCAAAGTATCGCATAGTTCAAATTCAATTTTAGAAATTCGTTACAGAAAATAAAGTTTCTGTTTGTTTGTCAAAACTATATGCTTTTGTTTTCATGAGGTGTAAGTTCAAAGTGTTAGCAATGCTATTTTCTAAATAAGTCACTTGACTATTACATCAGTATCTCTTTCCTCATGCATGAATCTTTTCATCCAGCTTGATTCTAATTTTATAAATCTATTCTTCTCAAAGTCTTTCTTGAGAAACTATGAAATATCACACTTTCCTCCAGAATGAAGAAATTATCCAACACTGTGAGTGAGAATATTGCACAACAGCTAAAGCCAATGAAATTATAGTGTTTTTTCACTCTAACTTTGTGGGTTAAGAGTAGTGAGATGAAAAAGCTATTCATACTTATCTGGAGTACTTAACTGTAATCTAATTCATGTTGAAAGTGTACATCTAACTAGACATAGAACTAACTCATAACTAACCAAATCTCTAGACATATTTATTGTTTAACAAAGGATGCTAACAACAAAAAATTCGTACCAAAAATATTGCTTGAAGCAAAGAGTATCTTACTTTCATCATATTGTAATCTTAATTTTCCAGCATTGTGGTGTTATTACAGTATTCCATAAAAGTTTTTCCTTGCTTGTGACAGAAACTCAATTGATAGAGAATCTATGTTCCTTATAGCATTTGACACAAATTATTCCTCTTGATAGACAAATCTCCCAAGTGTAAGGGATTGTGATCACAAGTCACTATGATCGAAGAGAGTTTCTCTCTCTCAAATTTGTATTTCTATTTCAAATTCTGCTAGTTGCTGTTCCCCGAATGTCTCTGTGGCTTTCAAAAAACTAGTTGTAGCTTATATGCATCTCACCTGATAGAGGAATTAAATAATCGCTTTGCTTCTCTCAACAATAGCCACTTGTGCTTTCAGCAACTTAATCTGAATCATGACGTTCAATTCATTTGACTTGGAAGGGATACATCAAGGTTGTCTTTACATGTGTCTTACACTTATCTAAATACCTACTTGCATAATTACTCAAATATAACTATAATCAATAGCTTTCATTTTTCCTTTGATAGAAAAAAGTTCTGTCTAAATCTACTTCCATAATATTACTACCAGTCTTAATTTGTTACTCAAATAATCTACTTGCTTTTCATTTTTAACAATCACCTTTAAGTACTTTCTCAGAATAACTTGTATGTGTTATCTCTAATTCTGCCTTATCTCTAAATAAGTAGTCATTCACTGTCATATCAAAATAAAAAATTAAAATATTATTCTTTTCTCCTCATGCTCACTCTCCATGAATGGAGAGTTTGATGTCCCTCTAGAATTGTGCTTCTTGCTATGTGATTTCCAATCATTTGTATTTTCTCTACATTTAACAATATACAGATTTTATTTGAACTTTTACATTTCTCCTATTTGATTGAACATCTTTGAGATGAAAATCTTTCTTGTTACTGCATCTCAGTAAACATGTGTATCAACAGAACCGCTGATTTTTTGTTTCACTTCAATGTAATTATGCACTTTGCTCAAGTACTATCATTAAAATTTCATCTATATTGCTATCTGCAAATATGGGTATCTGCTTTCTACAATCAAGTAGTATGCTGCTTTCTTTATTTAGCTGCAACTAATATGTACTACATCAGTGCAACTTCATCTAATTTTGCTTCAACTCTGATGCTCCATTTTGGTGATGCAGAAAATTGTAGGTGTGAAGCTTCATGGTTTTTTCTTATGGCTGCTCCTTTAAAAACTTTACCACAAATAATGTACATATAGTAAGATCAAATTAAATAAAACAAGATGAATTGAATCTCTTCCATTAGATGAAGTGAGAAGGAGAGTTGAGAGTTGATAAGAATGGTTTCCAAGCCAATTTGCATAGAGTGAGATTTCAGAATCATTCTTTTCTGTCAGTGTTACTTGAATTGTTTTGAGATTTCCACTTGCCATTGCTGCAATGACAAGTCCATAGAGAGAAAGAACAATTCAGTTAAAATCTGTCAGTTAGATACATGCCTCAGTTCTGTTATTTCCTTAAGAAAAACCTGACACTGGAAGTTTCATTTCTCCATACAAATGGTGTTGTGAGACTCGATAAGAATGTGTCGAGACTTGCTGACTGAAATTTTAGAATCACTCTTCACTGTCAGTATTACTTGAGTTGTTTTTAGATTTCCACTAAGCATTGCTGCAATGACAAGTCCATAGAGAGGAATAACGATTCAGTTAAAATCTGTCAGTTAGATACATGCCTCAGTTCTGTTATTTCCTTAAGAAAAACCTGACACTGGAAGTTTCATTTCTCCATACAAATGATGTTGTGAGAAGGATACTTGAGAGAGTAGTGTTGCCGGCTGAAATTTTAGAATCACTCTTCACTGTCAGTATTACTTGAGTTGTTTTTAGATTTCCACTTACCATTGCTGTAATGACAAGTTCATAGAGAGGAATAACGATTCAGTTAAAATCTGTCAGTTAGATGCATGCATCAGTTCTGTTATTCCCTTAAGAAAAAACCTGTCACTGGAAGTTTCATTTCACCATGCAAATAGTGTGTGCGTGATCCAGAGAAGCAATTAGCAATTTGACTTGTAGCGGAATGCATTCATAACTTCTTCTTCTTCTCATTCTTCTCTTTGGAAGCTATTGTACATGATGGAATGTGATTATCATTTCACTTAAATCTGTCAGTTAGACAC
>NW_024092924.1:0-14067 GCF_014356525.2 Nilaparvata lugens | reverse complement strand
TATAGAAACAAAAATAGGAATGGTCCTCTTACTATTGGTGTCTGAATCATCTTTATCCACCCATAGTTATTTTTTAATTAATGATTATATTCACCAATGTCGAAACATTTTAAGCAGAAAACATGACATTCTTGACATGCTAGAAGCATGTTGTGTAGCCTATCTGTGTATGTATGATTTATTAAGGTGCGTACAGATATACGCGCCGCGAACATGAGCAATTCACTTTAAATCAGCTGATGACAAGCTTTTATATCTGTATCTTACCGTTTCTGTAAAAATACAGATTTAGTCAGCTGATTAAAAGTGAATTGCTCATGTTCGCGGCGCATATATCGGTACGCACCTTAAGAGATGTAGTTGATGGCGCATGTGCTAGTTGTAGGCATGCGCAGTACAACGATCGAGTGACCGACGCTCCACGAAATCTGTGAACGAATCACGTACCGATCCACGCATGGATATAAATTTAGTGGAATATTCTCGGCTGGGTGCAGTTTGCGGCGCGCCATTGCTAGCTTTTACAAAACCCACGGCGTGGGTTGGAGTGGCGTGGATTAGCGTGGGTCTACTTTGCGGCGGGTCTTAATCACCCCGAAGACTTCTGCTACTGCAAATATTGACAACAGGGTAAACAGCTAGACGGAAATTCGATGAGCACTACTGTCCAAAAATTATTGTCAGCCAGGAAACCGAACCCGGTACCTTCTAATTGCTGGTCAGGAATGCTTACCCTTACACCAAACTGACAATACCTGAAAGCAGTGCTCATTTTATACGGAGCCATAGAGGCCAGCCAGTCTACAGATGGATTTTTTTTTATTTAATTACTTAAACATTATTAATTAGATGGAGATATTGCAATATTCAAATGCTAATGAATAATTAATAATTATTAAACAAAAATCCAAATTAAATGCTGTAAATCACCCCGTAGACTTCTACTACTGCAAATATTGCCAACAGGGTAAATAGCTGGATGGAAATCCGATGAGCGAAATTTATCATTGCTATAGAATAAATTATATTATTAATATTATGATTAGGCTATTAATGTTGGATAATTTTGGTTGATTTGGTGTTGTTTAGCTACGACGAAGGCAGCATAATGGTGAAGGTGGGTCGGGAGGAGCCGGCCATCTCGATGGACGTGAACGGCGAGAAGATTGTGTGGCGCGCCACTCGAGATACAGCAGGTCAACCTCAAGGCCATGCCGGAGGCGTCGAATCAAAGATGGCGAACGACTGCCGGTCGCCGTCAAGGATATGGGCAGCTGTGAAATATATCCGCAGACCATCGCTCATAATCCCAACGGCAGGTAGGTTGTCATCCATTGTTATTCATAATACAGTATCTAATGAATGAATTTATTTATTTGCAAATAAAAAAAAAATCTGGTGTAGCGCACTCACCCAACTTTCCTTGCCGTTAAAAATTGATCACCTGACGCTAGTGTTCCCGCGCATCTCAAGTCTACTATTCAAAGATTGAACCAGCTGGTGACAGGGCAATAACGCTGGAGACACACGAGGTCTGCTATCTCTTCATGTGAATCATTTAATAGAATCAACATTTTGCAATTGGATAATCACATTTTCTCGGATTCGAGCTATTTTCAATTTCAGGTAAAAATGTTACTGGACATTGATTGTAGGGATTTTCATGTCAATCTTTTTCCACTTGAAATTTTTGTTTAAATTGTATCTGAAGCCTGATAATTGAGAATCTAAAATCAAACTTTGCATAGATGGAGTGGAGATCCTGAAATTTTTACAGATATGGGACTTGTGGCAGTTGATAGAACTTATCAATGACTATTTTAGGTATAAATTTTATCATACTATTTACACTATTTATTTAGTTATAAATACTTTCCTTACCTATGGTAATAGGACAGTGAAAGTACTAGATATGCTTCTGCGCTAAACTAGAGCAAACACATAACTGTAGGATATCAGATGTGCGAAACATATTTAAATAGTTATAAATAGTTATCGATTGTGTCACCATATTTCTACATGGAATGTTATAGAGATTATACACATAAAATTCATCTTGTTCTTTACTGAATCTCAAATACTAAATATTCTACATAACTTAAATACATTAAAATACAGGAACTTCTAATTATTCCTTCCATCTGTAATAATTAATCACTTGAGCCTATAATCCTTATTTTTTTTACCTCAGTTGTATTTTATACGCAGATATCATTTTTCTTCTACCATGTGGTGATAACTTTCACCCACCACCACCTATCCTCCACCTTCATCCTTTACCACACATAACCTTGACGTTAGAGTAATTCATACAGTCTGATGATGACCAACAACAGGTCCAAACGATCGTCACTACCAATGTAAGTGCATTTTCACTCTATAAGTGTTTTTTAAAATTCAAGTTGAAATTGCCGTTTCTTATTAACAGTGCTCGTAAACTTAGATGAGGAGTAGTTTAGGATTGCCGGCCAGGATCGCCGAGTTGACTAAGGGCTTGCACCCTTCAGCCTGGTCGCGGGTTCAAATCCCCGAATCCCATTGGCTTGGACGTTCAATCATCTCATAAATCACCCTACCAATATCAATTGGGCCCGCCGCAAAGTAGACCCACGCGTATCCACGAAAAGCAACCCACGCCGTGGGATGTTTTGTAAACCATTCCTATAGATTATTCATAATCAATCAGCTGGCAAATGGATTATTCATTGCATGTATTACACAGATGTCTGGAGATGCCTATGAATTGTTTATAAAACATCCCTTTTGCTTTTGTGGGTTAGCGTGGGTCTACTTTGCGGCGGGCCTTATCCGCACAAGCAAAAAAGCTGGCATCATCCGCAATATAAACAATTTTGAACTCATTTTTCACCCGCACAAGTCTTGTATCCATTTAAGCATCGTACTCAGGAAAAAGATATATTTTATATTACTCATATTTAATGTATCGCTTGAACAGAATATTTCGAATGATTTAATAAATGTGGTTACTTCTATTTCAGATTCCTAGTCGTTTGTGGAGACGGAGAGTACATTATTCACACATCAATGGTGCTAAGAAATAAGGCGTTTGGATCGGCCCAAGAGTTCATTTGGGGACAGGACTCGTCCGAGTATGCTATCAGAGAAGGAACATCCACTGTCAAAAGTATTCAAAAACTTCAAAGAAAAGAAATCATTCAAGCCAGAATTTGGTGCTGAGAGTAAGTATAGTATATTATATATTATCAATTAAAAAAGTTCATTTTGAAACGATTCTCACGAAATTCAGAACATATTAGGTTTATAATATAAATATTCGATTGCACTATAGTGTGGTCCACGTTTATAATGGCAGTGGATAAAGATAGAAGAAAAGCGATGCCGATTCTCTGCATTAATTAATTATATTTCTACACTAACAAAAACATAATTGGCATCATTATGGACCTAGAAAAGGATAGTACCACCGGCGTGGTCGAATGATAGACAAGGATAGCAAAACTAAAGTTGATCAAATACTGTCATTATAACGTGGACCTCACTATAGGTCTCATCCCTGAGAAAACTCATTGAAGGACATTAAAAGGATAATTATTATTCATCCTTGGAAAAACTGATAATAACTATTTCGTCGTATGTTGGTTATGGAAGTGAGTGAGCGAGTTCATGTGTGTGGACTGTGTCAAAATTATGACTCAGTTGTTGAACTTTTGTAATCATTCAATCAGGTACTTAGTGCCGGTTGTAAAAAAGCCGTGTTATTTTCAATCCTGATTAATTTCATCAGCTCCATCTTTTTAATAATGGTCTTCTCTGATTTGGTCCACTTGGAGTGATCAGGATTAAATTTAACCGGCTTTTTTGCAACTGGGCATTTGTGAGGGATATTTTATGCATCCCTCTGGGAATTAATCTCAATTTACTGTGATTAGATAGAACATTTTTGTATGATGTTATTATAATTTCTTCTTTCGTAATAAATTGTTTATGCTTTTGTACTCCAGAAGTCCAGAGCGAAGCTCGGTCCCCGATATTATACTTACAGAGTAAGAGTATATTGTAATCATATATACTCGTAATATATATGTAGTAGTCTATGAATAGTATACCTCACGCAGTTCTCTCTTCCACAAGTATATGATGTCACCTGTTCTAGTTGATCAGTTAAATCATAATTTACTCTTAAAAACTGTTATTCGTTTTCTCCAAGATCAAAAAACTCACTTATGTTAATAAACTCAGTTCACGTTGAATTTGTATCCCATATGATAATTTATCCAGTTCCGTGATAATCTTTCCATCTGATAGAAATATTACTCAACTATTTTTTAATTATTTTTTTTTATTTATTTCAATCAGCTATTAAATTTGTTTTTCAAATGTGAGAATATTGATACTGATGGGCACGCATCATAAAAACATTGAACCCTACCTTATAGAAATAGACACGGTCAGACATCTGTGTAATGCATGCAATGAATAATCCACTTGTCAGCTGATTGATTATGAATAATCTATAGTCTGATCAATCCTATCTTCAAAGTAGATGATATATATAGTGATATCAGAGTATGGAGTAATTCCTTTTCTTTTCATATTATCCTTAAAATTTACAAAAAAATGAGACAAATGCATGCAATTAATAATTCAGAGTAAGATAGTATTTTCTCTCGATCTTTCTCTGCTTTCAACTCGGGCTGACCAGTTGCCAGTATGTCTTGTAGGGAACTTACTTTTGATGATAGTAGTTTTTTAATACGGATGATTAGCATTGTCGGTTCACCAACCCAAACAGCCATTAGCCGTTTTCACACCGACAGAATTTACGCTAATAAAATTTAAGCCATACGCTAATGTTTTTCCTCATATCCATATCCACTATACATGAAATCAACAAATTCATCTTTATTAATTCTCTACAGTAGCTTGTCTATTATTGTTTCAATTTAGTTTTGCTTTTTCTTTCAGCAGTGAAGTGATTGAGTTTATTGAAAAACACTTATTTTTCCAAGACTTTTATTATTCAATATTGATCTCTCATATTTATTACATTTTATTGTCATTTCTTGCTTCAATTTTTTTGTTATCTCTGCATATTTTGTATTGTATTGTTTGCTAACGACGTGTTTAAGTGGTAGAGTGGACATTATGTTCAAACTTCGCCACGTCAACAGTAGTATAAAAATGGAAGTCTGGGAACGTAGTGTAATAACATAAATAAACAAGTCATTCTATTCTATTAGTAGACTGTGGTTTTTTAACTGTATGAGGTTCTACTGTTCACGGAACTACTAGTATATCATTTGTGTCATAATATTCTCTCATTGGTAGGCATATTCGGCGGCTACCTGCTGGGAGTTTGCTCGTTGTCTGGACTAGCACTGTACGACTGGGAGACCCTGGAGCTGGTGCGTCGCATCGAGATCCAGCCGAAGCACGTGTTACTGGTCGGAGAGTGGGAGCTGGTGGCGCTGGCCACTGATGACTCCTACTTCGTGCTCCGTTACGACGCACAGGCCGTGCTCGCTGCCGCGACGCCGGTGATGACGCTGTCACGCCGGACGGCGTCGAGGATGCGTTTGAGGTAAACGATGTTCTTGTCAAATTGAATGTTACCCCATTAAAGTGAACACTTTCCCTGTAGTTGATACATGTTCGACAATTTTGTTGATTTTAAATAAGACAATGAATTAAAAATAAATGTGATTATTGTCAATAATTCACATAGTGAAATGTCACATCACTTCACATTTATTTGTCATCACATTAATCAATGAATGAATGAATGAATTTTATTTGCCAAAAACAAAATACAAAAAAGCTTTACAAAAAATAAATATAAGTAGGCCTATATGCTACTGCACTTAAACCAAGATACATACATTTATTTAATTAGATATAATAACGAATGATATCCTTTATATTATAAATAATAGTTTTAAAATGAAGATTCAATTTATGATCACATGCATAAGTACAGTAGGTGAGACAAAAGCACCGGCAAAAGGAAGATTCCTTGTGCGCCAGCGTGAGTCGTAAATCAGCTTAATCAGGGATGTAATATAATTATAAACTTGAATCTAGCGTATGAAGTGTTTGAAAATATAATTTATAATATGAAGTTGATTATTGTTATAAAAGTCACGATTGGAAATAATTCAAGTTTAGCCATGCCTCTATGGCTCTTTTTTTGTGTTTTTATTTTTCGGAAATTATTAAGTGGAAATTCACTTTCTAGTATATTTATGATTTACTGCCAATGTAGTAAAGTTGCCTTCTAAGAAGAGCTGAGTTGGTGTTATATATTTCATATTTTTCTTATTGTATTAGGTCTAAGATTATAATTTATGTCATCGGCTAGAGGGAAATTATGCTCGTATTTGAAACTGTAATTTGTTATGCAACTAAGATATAACTGTCGTATAGTTTTAACATAATGTAATGTGAATTGACAATACATAATTTATTTTATTCATCACTTTGAAATTGCGGCCCACAGAGAGAGAGAGTGATCTGCGGGTAGAATTTATTAGGAGCCTATAAATATCTATATATCTATAAAAGCAAAAAAATGGCACTTACTCACTGACTGACTCTCTCACTCACTCACTCACTCGCAGAACTAAAAATCTATCAGACAAAAACGTTCAAATTTGTAGGTATGTTCAGTTGGCCCTTTAGAGGCGCACTAGGAACGGATTTGGAAAAATTTCCAAAGATACGCCCAAAATATGCGTTTTCCAGCGTTTTTTTTTTCTTCTCAGATTTATCGAGAACAAATGAACAGAAATTGTTCAAATTTAGTACAGGAGCTCAGCTAGGGTGTAATAATGTTTTGTTAGAAGGAATTTGCAATAACGTCAAAGATAAGCCCAAAATTAGCGTTTTACCAGCGTTTTTTGCTTTTCATCAGATTTATCGAGAACAATGAACAGAAATTGTTCAATTTAGTACAGAAACTAAGCTAGGGTGTAATAATGTTGTGTTAGAAGGAATTTGCAATAACGTCAAAGATAAGCCCAAAATTAGCTGTTTTATGCGTTTTCTCATTCTTTCATCAAGTAATAGACAGAAAAAGTTCAAATTTGGTACAGAGGTTTAGCTAGGGTCTAAAAATTGTGATGAGGTGACTTTAATATTTCATCAAAGATACGCCCAAAATCAGCGTTTTCCAACGTTTTTCTCAGCTTTTCTGCGTTTTCTCAGTAGGTACTTTGACTTTCTGATGGAATGAAGCATGCTCAAACGAAAAATGCGGGCTCGCTTCGCTCGCCCGCTAATTTCTTTTTTGGACGATCCAGTCGGGGATCCACGGGGCGAGCCCCTGGCTAGACGGATCTGGCGAGCAAAGCGAGCCTGACGGCTAGTCTAAGATATAGATACGACTGAGGGTACAAAAAGATGTATACACTCTTTAGATAGTGAATATCTTTATCTTTGTAACGCACTGGCAGGCCGTTTCAGACCGCCATAACATAGTTGACCTACGTCATTTGAAATACGTATCTCCTAATGTTAATCTATCTGTCCATTTCAATTTTGTAGTCCAATTTTCTCCATTTTGTAGCATCTTATCGCTAAATAATACGCGTCGTCGATGTATTAACTATCATTCCGTATAGCTCAGGCATCGCATGCGCTCTAAGCTAAACAATGATACTCGACATGTGCTCATTAAAATAGATCGTCTGGTATGAACTGCTCATATATTGCGTATTAATATGTTGGGATACGTAGGCTACTTCATCACCCAAAGACGTCGCTCAAGCTACGCTACGGCGGTCTAAACAGCTTACATTTCAAAACTTTTGTTTGACGTTCACTGTCAATTATTACTGCATTCCCCATTTGTACATACCCATAAGATCGTAATTTGTGGATCGCTGTGTTTGTGGCTAGACCCAAATATTCAGAATCTCCAACACAATATTACTGTTTCTAGTGTAGATTGCCACATTCTTTATTATTCTTTATTCATACAAAAAGTACATCATCGAAATGATAGAGAGGGGAAAAATAAGGTAATCTTGTGCTATTCCTTCCCCAATTGATAAGTTACACATTATCCAAAATAGGTCAAGTAGAATCATGCTACAGATAGATTCCAATGGCTGTAGAAATTAGAAAAATTAATATTGTTCAACTGGGATTCAATCTAATTCTGTCCAATTGAGACAGAAATAACACAAACCCTAGATCAGAGCTCAATTTCAATATATTGCAATGACACATACGAAGGAGCTTTTGACACTGAAAAATAATGAAAAGAAATGTAAACAACATATAACGTTCAATTCTTTTTCAGTTTTTTTAATGATAAATATTTTTCAGGTCCTGGTGAAGTGCACGAAACAGTAAAAACTGGATTGTGGGTGGGCGACTGTTTCATCTACACCAACAGCGTAAACAGAATCAACTACTACGTTGGAGGAGAGATAGTCACCGTTTCTCATCTCGACAGAACAATGTATCTGTTGGGATACGTCGCTAAAGATAACCGACTGTACCTAGGAGATAAAGAACTAAATATCGTATCTTATAGGTAAGTGATATCCTTTATTTTCAAATTTTTATTAAAGGTGGCGCAGATTGATGGAGTGGTTTAAAAATAATTGGCAAACTGTCAATTTTAATGGTATTGTATTGAAATCAAGTGCAAAACGTGTAGTTACAATGGAAGTTTATTAGCAAAAATTAGTTGAGTTAGTTTCTAAAAATTACATCTATCAATGCCCTTCGTATAGAGCGACTCATTCTTGGAGTTGGTCCTTGACGGTCCATATTGTCCACAAACACATCACCAGCAATTATGATCACCACACTTACGTCAATTGGTTCCAACAAGATGGAGAACTGCACATACCGCTATAGTGAGGTCCACGTTATAATGGCAGTGGAGAAAGATAGAATAACAACCTTGCCAATCCTCTGTCTTGTCAAGCCTTCTACAGACGGTAGCTGATACAGGTTTATTGATGAATATTACTGATCATTCAGTAATTATGATCACCACACTTACGTCATACTTAAGTCAGAAAACTGATGTATGGATGCTTATGGTCAGGATGGTGCATACGCACTGACGGTCGGTCGAGCTCTGTAACCGGCCGATTCCAAGAATGCGTCGCTCAAGGAAGGCATTTGATGGATGTAATTTTCAAAATGCAACCCAACTAATTTCCGTTAATAAACTTCCATTGTAACTACATTGTAACTAATTGTAACATACTTAATAAAGAACTCTAATCTAACTACACATTTGGCACTTCATTCCAATCCAATAGCTTTAAAATTGACAGTTTGACAAGTATTTTAAAACCACCAGATCCATTTTCTCCACCCTGTACACTATGAATTGTAATATGTATTGAGTGTTTGAAATGTATACACATCTTAAACTATAGTAAAAGTATGTACTATTGTATTATCAACTACTAGTGAAATCCTATATTATAAAGAAGGGATTGATTTATAAATTCGCAGAAGACCTTCATCTGCCTTTCGAATACTGTATCTATGTATTGCTCAATTTATGGAATACAAGGAAAAAGTTCCTATTTATGTCAGAACAGGAAGAACAGATCAGATTCGTAGGTGATTGTGAATCATCGAGGCCCAGTTGCCCGGTTAAATTTTACCATGATTAACTACGAGAACCAATCATAGAATGCCTTTTTTATAAGACGGCTTCTCTGATTGGTTCTCGTCAAATCAATCACGTTGAGATTTAACTAACCGGCTTTTGTGCAACCGGCACTCTGTATATAGTGTAGGCCTATAGCAGAAAACTTAACTAATCTTGTTATACCATTCAGTTTTCATCGCAATGCTGTTGGAAAAAAGATGTCAGCATCTGTCGATAACTGTAGTTCAATGTTCTAAATTTACAATACTACTTGAATTGTTGAAAATTGTTTTAATATTTGTTATGTTTTGCAGTTTACTGTTGTCAGTATTAGAATACCAGACTGCTGTTATGAGGTCTGATTTTGAGACAGCCGATAGAGTATTGCCCACCGTACCAGCTCAGTACAGGACTAGAGTTGCACACTTCCTCGAAAAACAGGTAACAAGCGGTGAAAACTTACTAAAAATTATTATTCTCAATTATTATAAAAGCAATAGAATTATAAATCTCACTATGGATTGCAACCATATAATTTTAAAAGCAAGCATAAAGACTCCTATTGAATGTTAAAGCATTACATTACTTTGCTCCGATATACTAAGGAATTTCAAATCGTACTCCAAATTTCTACCTTGAGTTTTAGACCCAGAAATATTGGACATGAGTAGGATCTGAAAGCTGTATATATTACATTCACATATAAAGTGATACATTCACAGTATTTTAGTACTTATACTTTTTCTCTTTCTGCTGCTTGATGTTTGAACTCTGTTTTTAATTTGTTTCTAATTTGACTGCATGTAACACTTTGGTTAATGAACAGTTCAATTCTTGCTTAAATTAATAGGTTAAAGTTTGACATTAAAGGGGTATATCACTTCTTCACAGTCTATGTGAGCAATGCCTGCAATGCTTCTTTTAGTATCACTCTTGCTACATTTAAACGAGATCTGTAGGCTTTTTCCTTTTCAGTCTTCTCACTGTATTAGAGTTGTCAGCTTGGATGCTCTGATGATTATGTAGAGCTTCTTCATGGTTTCTGGCAGCCTTTGTGATCATGACATCGACTGCTTCCATCTGCATGTCCCTGTGGAGATCTGAATTTCTGACAAAGTATGGAGCATTGACAGCATTCCTCAAAACCTTGTTCTGGAATTTTGGATGGTGTTGATGTTACTTTCCTTGCACAGCCCACAGCTGGATGCCATACAACCACTCAGGCCGAAGAATTTTTCTCTACAATATTAATTTATAGTTGGTTGAAAGGCTTGAATTTCTCCCCAATAACCAGTACGTTTTCGAGTATTTGAAACCAATTCTTCTTTATTTTTCTGACATGTGACTTCCATCGTAGTTTTGCATCTAGTGTCATTCCAAGATACTTAGCTCCATTTGCAAACGGAACTCTTGTTGTTTTTAATCTTATTGGGATGTATACATAATCCTATTTGTGAAGACAGCATGTGTGGACTTTCATTCAACTTAAAGGTTCGAACCCACTAGAACGTCATACCATGACCGTGCCCGTACCGACACATGCAAAAAATATTCTTTGCATCATTTGATATGTAATACACCATTAGACCGTTCCGTCACCGCAAGCACGGAGCGTGCCATGCACGTCCAGGTCAACATTTGTCGGCCAGTATATTTTGTCTGTGACGGAACGCTCCTTGCATGGCACGTGACGCCTGCAAACCCCGTTGTAACCGCGCATGCACGCGTTGGTAACCAGTTCACCGCTACATTCTTTGCTTGAAGTTTCTGGAGCATCCCAATGTATACCAATTTGTTATTATTCTTTCACTTTCAAAACTTTTAGACAGTATCTTCGACACTACTTATTAGGGAGACAAAATGAAGACTAATTTTGATTTATTTTCAAATCTGTTTGTAAATCTCAATTCTATTCTAAAATACATATCTTACTTAGTTAACAGAGCAGAAGAGAATTTGTGTTTTATTTTTAAATATTGGTGATCTTTATCTTTGATGTAGAACATATAGTTGAATCTCAATTAGGCCTATACTGATTACAAGAGCAAAATTGTATGAAAATAGCATAAGAGAGTGGAATTTTCTTTTTCTTTTTTCTTGATATTGTAATGTAAAATTATAAAATCTAATTATGTTATTAATAACACGATTATTAGTATCTTATGCTATCCAACATTCTAGAGATACACCATCCTCATCACAAGCTTTGATTAAAGAGGATGCAAAAATATTATTTAATATGATATTTATATCATTATTTTATAAAGAATTTGTATTCTATGTTTGTAAGTATGAATTGTATATTAAATTTGTGTGGACCTTAATAATGGAAATTGAATTGAATGATTCTCTTGCTACTGACGCGTTCCCAACAACTTCTGACCGGGCATCATACGCGTATCATACGCGTACCATACGCTATCATACCCGTACCATACGCGTAATGTACTGGCATAGAACGCTGTTGATCCGTTGTAGTGGGCATAGTTGTTATTTTACGTGCCTGGCATGGTTGACACGGTCCGTGTCTGGTACGTTCTAGTGGGTTGTACCTTAATCCGCCAGGTTCTAGTCCATTTCTCAATTTTCTTGATGGCTTCTTGTGCTTTACTTGTAGCTCCATCATTAGTTTCTCCAAACTGCTAAGACATTGTGTCTATGTTCAATGAAAAATGGACTGTACTAAATGATATTTTTATTCTATTTCAATTTGAAAATTTATTTTATTTTTCAATAAAATATTAAAACTCATTATTTTAAATTCATTTAACTTTCAATTTAAATATTATAACATTGTGAATAAAAGATAATGAATTTATGCTGGCAAGTTCTGAGTGCAACTTAATCTGCTTTGCTGCTTAGAAATCCAAAGTAGCCAAATTAGTTGAAACCGTGTGTTCTTAGTTACTAGTACCTCCAGATTTTATCGTGAGCTCGATGGTTTTAAACGGCGAGACACACATAGTTCAAACTATGCCAGTTACACAAACATCGATTTCTGTACTACGATTTCTTGCCATCCTTATGATTCTATCAGATTAACGGAACTTTACCAACATCACTGTTTAATCTAATAGAATTTTCTGGCAAAGGCTTCCGTCTTTCCGTCTTAACATTCTTGGTTCAAGTCTTGTTTTTGAAGGGACGGATTCGAGATCCAAAGGTTCAAAGAACCCCACAAGTCAACCGAAGCTTATTGTGTTCCCAAGTAGTATGTTAATTAGGCAAACCAATACCTATGTCATTTACAAGAACAAGAGTTTTTTCCTATACTAACATTCCATTCATCACCTGTTGCAATCCTTGTCGCAATCCAGTGTGATATGCTTGGGAGTCTCCTCAGACGGATTAGTCCTCGTGACCTACGTGAGTTCCACTCCTGGCCTTCTTTAGGTCCTTCCGCTGAGGAAGGGGCGGCCAATTTTCCTCTAGGCGCCGCCACCCTTGACTCAGCCTCTTGACCCACATTTGTGCCTGGTTTTTCACCCATCACTGTCTCTTGGGTTTTTCTTTTGCCCTCCGAAAATTCGCAGGCTCGAAAGCCTCACCTTTCCCAAGAAGTTTTGCCTAAATGGCCGCTCTTTTTGAGTAGTGGTGAGTTTTGGCCTCTCCACCCACAAACTCGTGACCCATGGAGCTCCACTCCTGGCCTTTTTATAGGTCCTTCCGCTGAGAGAGGGGACACCAAACTGCTTCTAGGGCGCCCGGCCACCCTCGACTCAGCTTCTTGACCCACATTTGTGCTTGTAGTTTCGCCCATCTCTGTCTCTGGGGTTTTTCTTTTTGCCCCTGCGAAACTGCCTGATGGGCAGATCCCGTGATTTGAAGGCAATGAACTTCTGGAGTTGCCTTAGGTCCATTTTAGTCGCCTCCTACGACAAGCATGGATACTGTGGGTGAATTCTGGTTTTCAACAGATTCTTGAGTTCGATGATCGACTCAAGCTCCCCCAACCACAGGGGGCTTCATAATTATAGTAACTGATCCTCCACCTCGGGGTTTCTGAAAGATTCTCGTTAGCTGCGACAGGAACACTGCCAGAACCTTTTGAGTATCTATGTCTGATCCGTGCATCTCATAATAGAATTTATAAGGACGGCAAGAAATCGTACGTACAAAAATCGATGTGTATGTAACTAGCTTGACAGAACATACATTTTTTACAAACATACATTCGTAAACGTGTTGCTAAACATGTTTCCGTCTGTTATTGTTGACAGGGCTTCAAGCAGCAGGCGCTAGCTGTGTCGACAGACGCCGAGCACCGGTTCGAGCTAGCTCTTCAGCTGGGCGAGCTGGCAGTGGCACTGGGGCTGGCCAAGGAGGCCGCCAGTCAGCAGAAGTGGCGTCAGCTGGCTGAGCTGGCCACTGCCAGGGCGAGCTCACACTCGCGCAGGAGTGTCTGCACCAGGCGCAGGACTATGGCGGCCTGTTGCTGTTGGCCACCTCGTCAGGTGAGTCAC